>NW_027222597.1:0-216000 GCF_030179895.1 Drosophila kikkawai
AGCACTCGATATATGGTTATCGACCATGTACAATCGTGAGGAGACGATCACTAATAAAGCGAGCGCAAATCAGAGAAAACGTGAAATTAACAAATAAAAGAAATAAAGAGTTTTACAATATTAGTTTTTACATGGCTAATACATTTGAATATATTATATTAGTTTTTACACGGCTTATACATTTGCATACTCAATTGTAAATTTGTAAACAAAAAGTTCACATCTCAGCTAATAATGAAATTTGTAAACAAAATTTCACAACGCAGATAATAATGCATATATCCACTTCAGAATTTGTATTTATATTAGTTTTTACATGGCTAATACATTTGAATATATTATATTAGTTTTTACACGGCTTATACATTTGCATACTCAATTGTAAATTTGTAAACAAAAAGTTCACATCTCAGCTAATAATGAAATTTGTAAACAAAATTTCACAACGCAGATAATAATGCATATATCCACTTCAGAATTTGTATTTATATTAGGTTTTACATGGCTAATACATTTGAATATATTATATTAGTTTTTACACGGCTTATACATTTGCATACTCAATTGTAAATTTGTAGACAAAAAATTCACAGCTCAGCTTATAATGCATATATCCACTTCAGAATTTGTATTTATATTAGTTTTTACAAGGTTAGTAGTTAAATAAGCCTGGTTTCAGGACCTTTGATGTCGGTAAAAAGGGTAATAAAAATGCAATTAATGGATTAGCTGTCAAAATTACAGTGGTTTAGATAATAAAAATGCACTTAGTTAGGGGGAGATATGAACCTGTCATAAGAGGGGGTACTAAAGATGGAATAAATTAGGGTCAGTGCATGTAAAAGGACACTTAAGATCAAGTGTTCAAGGGATTCCCACAGGGATATGGATACGAGTGCGAATGCAACGGAGCGATCCCGGTAGCGACCCCGGATCGATGCACGTGCACCGACGACCCCTCACTTAGAGGGTGAGGCAATTGAAAAAGGGCGCACCGGGGAGATCCTGCACCGACAGGAGTGATCCTGACCCACACGTGTACGTTCACCCACTTAAGGCAATTGAAAAAGGGCGCACGGCGGCGGTCCTGCTCCGCCCGGAGTGATCCTGAGCATCCCGTGTACGTTCACCCACGATCCTCGTTTGAAAAAGGGACAGGGTGTAAGTGAACAAGGGCGCCAGACGTGAACGTTCAGGCAACATCCTCACTTGATAAAGGGACGGGGTGTAAGTGAACAAGGGCGCCAGACGTGAACGTTCAGGCAACATCCTCACATGATAAAGGGACGGGGTGTAAGTGAACAAGGGCGCCAGAGTCGAAACATGTTCCCACCCACGACTCAGGACTGTGATTTTCCCTGTGAGATACCTCACTTGAAAAAGGTCACTTGTTTTCCCACTGTAGCGCCGCTGGAAAGAGGATCAGAGCAGTCAAATTTTCCCACCCTCATCCCACCTACACTAGATCAAGTGCGTGCAACAACCTGCTCAATTAGCTCACCAAAAATCTGGATGGGTGAAGGATGCACTTGTAACGGTTACTCATCGAAGTTGGATCACACTTCAAAAAAGGATGGAAAGGTTGGGAATGGACATCAAGTGTTTGTCCCACATTTTTCGTATTTGTTTGTTGATCGTTTTGCGGGTCTACGAAAAGACTAGTTGTGACTTAAGAATCACTCCTAGTTTGTGTCTCAACCGTCACCATCAACCGCCGCCGCAACCGCAACCGAAAATTTCAAAGTGAAATAAAAAACAAGTGCAAAGTGTAAAAAAGTTTGTAAAATATAATTTACAAAATACACAAAATCGAAAAAAACCTTAAAAAAATTAATAACAAAAAACCAAAAGTTTTTAAAAACAATCAAAAACAAGAAAGGAAGCTAACTTCGGCACGCCGAAGTTTGTATACCCTTGCAGATTGGTTTTGATGTTTATTTTATAGATTTAAATGCTGAAAACACTCACAAAACAGAGTTTCATTACATTTTACCTATACTTATTATGTTTACAGTTTGACAGTTACAGTTTTACATTCTCAGCTTTATATATTTTATACATTTACCGATCGCTTCTATGGCAGCTATAAGATATAGTTGTCCGATTTTTATGAAATTTATACCAAAATTCTAGAATAATAAAAAAAACGTATATCTCAGAGTAAATAAAAATGCGTTGAAAAACAACGAAGCTATAATTTTATTTCTATTAATTTCTCGATCGTTCCTATGGCAGCTATATCATATAGTCGTCCGATTTTCATAAAATTTTTACCAAAATTCTGGAATAATATAAAATGGCTATATCTCAAAAATGATGCAAAAATATTGAAAAACAGCCAAGTTATACTTTTTTTTCTAAAAATTTATCAAACATTTGTATGGCAGCTATATGATATAGTCGTCCGATCCGGCCCGTTCCGACATATATAGCAGTGAGAGCATATAGAAGACTATATGCAAAGTTTCATTCAGATAGCTTTAAAACTGAGGGACTAGTTTGCGTAGAAACAGACAGACAGACAGACGGACAGACGGACAGACAGACAGACGGACAGACGGACAGACAGACAGACGGACAGACGGACATGGCTAGATCGACTCGGCTGTTGATGCTGATCAAGAATATATATACTTTATAGGGTCGGAAACGTCTCCTTCACTGCGTTGCAAACTTCTGACTGAAATTATAATACCCTGCAAGGGTATAACAAACAAAACCAAAAACCTTAAAAAAATTAATAACAAAAACCAAAAGTTTTTTAAAACAATCAAAAACGAACAAAACCAAAAATCTTAAAAAAATTAATAACAAAAAACCAAAAGTTTTTAAAAACAAACAAATACAAAAATGTACGCCAACAACAACAACATCATCAACAACAACATGAATGCAATTTATTGCAACTCCTGCCAGCGATACCTACCCCTATCAACTCAATGGCACAACCATGTGCGAACGGAGCAGCACAAATATTTTGTTACCCGACCCCTGGATGGGAGTGTAAAGCAAATCATCGATGGATACAAGGGACGCATCCTTCAGTATATGTTCATAAATGAGGGAGCAGCTCTTAGGATTCCTGTTGAATTCCTAAATGAAGCGGGCCAAGCGCTACTCCCTCATATCGAAAGAGTGCTAGCGTTCCACACAGCTTCAAAAATAAATTTTGAACTGTTTGCAGAATACATGTTAATTAAAGAACATGAAACACAAGTGGAAATGAAATCGTTTCAGAGTAAGATGACTCTGCTTACGATTGGCTCAAATTTATCCGATTTATATAATTCCCACACTGAAGCCATTATTACGAAAATGGGTGAGTTCCAAGAGAAGGACAGTGGATGGACCCTAACACGCATAGTTAGGGTCGAGTTGAACATGATGCAATGTGTTCCTCTCAAGGGATCTGAGTATTTCGATCTCCCTCCCTCTCTTAAAAAACGCAGAGCATGCATCAATGTGCAGAATAGGGATGTTTTCTGCTTCAAGTGGGCAATAGTCTCAGCACTTAACCCCTTAAAAGAGAAAGGAGAAAGGTGCAATGCCTATGGTGTGGATATTAAATCACCAATTATCCACACCAATAATATAAAAATCGATTTTACTGGGTTGACGTTCCCGATGAAAATAAAGAGCATTGACAATTTCGTGCTTCAAAACCCTCACATAAGTGTAAATGTGTTTGGGTATGATGAGGAGAAGGACACCGTATACGGCCCACTATATTCGAATGGAAAGGAGAAGGAGAACCACGTAAATATGCTTTTCCTCGATGGACCAACCCCCGATAATTATGGCCATTACATGTGGATTAAAAATATGTCCGGGTAAGAAAAAACATAAATATATCAAAAAAAAAAATATATGATATAATTATATTTTTATGTCAATCCACTTATACATATAAATATATTTTTGTTTTACAGACTTCTATCATCACAATTGGGAAAAAACGGTGATAAGCGTTGGTTCTGCAACAAGTGCCTCTCATACTCAACAAATGAGGCCAGAGCTCAACGCCATGCAGAAAGATGCACCAACATTGTGAGCGAAGCACCCAAGGAAGGAGATGTCATCAAATTCGACCATATTAACCGCCAGCTGGAGGTACCCTTTGCTGTGTATGCCGACTTCGAGTGTATACTCGAGCCCACAACGATAGATGTAAGTGAGAAGACGCAAATAGTAAATAAGCATATTCCGATTGCCTTCGGGTATTATATTAAGTGTTCATTTGACCCTGCCTTAGACAAATATGTTTCAAAGACAGGTTCAAATGTCGGGCGCACTTTTGTAGATAGTTTAACGTCTGATTTGTCTGCTATTTACGAGAAGTACATGAATTATATAGTCCCCCTTCAAATGAGTGCACAGGATGCTTATGATTTTGATGAGGCCCTTAACTGCCACATATGTAAGGGAGTTTTAGGAAATGATAGAGTGAGAGATCACTGTCATTTTACAGGTCAATTTCGAGGGGCTGCACATAGCGAGTGTAACCTTAAGTATAAGACAGGAGATTTCATACCTGTTTTCTTTCACAATATGTCTAAATACGATGCTCATTTATTTGTGAAAGAACTCGGGGAGATTGAGGGTGAAATTAAAATAATTCCCTTGAATAAGGAGGTATATATTTCAATTTCAAAATATATTCCTATAGGAAAAAATAAATTAGAAATTAGATTTTTAGATACTATTCGTTTCATGCCCTCTAGCCTAGACAACCTTGCAGGAACTTTAAATGAAGGGGATTTCAAAGTTCTTCGAAATCAATTTCCAAATAGTACTGATTTTAGTTTGCTTCGTAGGAAAGGTGTATTTCCCTATGAATATTTAGATTCTGAGCGCAAGCTGATGGAAACTTGCCTCCCACCAAGGAGTGCATTTTTCAGCAAATTAACAGACTCAGAATGTTCTGAAGCTGATTATCTCCATGCAGTTCAGGTTTGGTCCCACTTCAAGTGTAAAACACTTAGAGATTATTTAGAGCTATATTTGAAGACAGACGTTTTGTTGCTGACAGATGTCTTTCAGAATTTTAGGGCTATCTGTAAAGGTATCTACGATCTCGATCCTGCCCATTATTATACAACTCCGGGCTTCTCATGGGATGCGATGTTGAAGACTACCAAAATATCCCTCGAGTTAATATCGGATATAGACATGATTTCATTTATTCAAAGTGGAATTCGGGGGGGTTTAGTTCAAAGTAGTCATCGATATACAAAAGCGAACCACAAATACCTCAAAGATTTCGATCCAACTAAGGAATCGGAATATTTGATGTATGTGGACGCGAACAATTTATATGGATGGGCAATGTCTGAACCACTCCCCTACGGCGATTTTAAATGGATGGAACCTTCAGAAATAGAATCATTTAATATTAATTCTATTTCTGAAAGTAGTTAGTATGGATACATTCTAGAGGTCGACTTGAAGTACCCATATGCACTTCACGACCAACACAATGACCTGCCTTTCTGTCCCGCAAATAGACGTCCTTCAAAAAAATCCAAGACTGCAAAGTTAATAGCGGATCTTTGCGATAAAAATAAATACATTATGCACTACAGAACTTTGCAGCAATGCTTACTTAATGGATTGAAACTTGAAAAGATTCACAATATCCTTCGATTCAAGCAAAAACCCTGGCTTAAAGAATATATTGACATTAACACTGCACACAGGACTAGGGCTAAAAGTAACTTCGAAAAAGACTTGTATAAGCTTTTAAACAACAGCGTCTATGGTAAAACGATGGAAAACAGCTTAAAGCGCAAAGATATTCGGATAGTGACAGAATGGGAAGCTCCACCTGTGGGTCCAAAAGGTGGGCGTCCGAGATTATGTGCTAGGGACCTAATAGCTAAATCAAATTTTCACAGTGCAACTAAGTTTAGTGAAAACATGTACGCAATTCAAATGAATAGGTTGCGTAACGTTTGTGATAAGCCAACATATCTAGGTTTTGTAGTGTTGGAGTTATCCAAATGGAAAATGTACGATTTTCACTACTCTTATATGAAACCAAAATTTCAAGATGCACTGAAATTAAACTATATGGATACAGATTCATTTATCTATTCCATAAAGACAGAGGATTTATATAAGGACATTCGAGATGATATTCAATTAAAATTTGATACATCTGAATACCCTGATGAATTGGCTAGGCAATATGGTTTTCCGCAGTGTAACAAGAAGCGCTTAGGGTACTTTAAGGATGAGCTGCATGGCAGGCCAATGACAGAGTTTGTGGGTCTAAGGTCTAAGATGTACGCCTATACAGCGTCAAGTGCAGGTAGCGAGCCCGAAAAATGTGTCAAAAAAAATAAGGGCGTGAAGCGAAGTGCCTTGGAGAAAATTACATTCGAGAAATATAAAAATTGTTTGTTCACAGGACAACAAGAAAGTGATAGCATGTATTTGTTTCGGTCTAGGGGGCATGAAATTAATACATACAAAATTACAAAAATTACATTAGATAATAAGGATGACAAGAGGCTAATATGTGAAGACGGAATTGCCACAAAAGCGATAGGACACTATTCGACAAGAGAAGGGGAACTTATGGGGTGTATCTCATCTCTAGCAGACAGAGCACGGGGGTTAAATAATGAAACTCTTGCGATAATGAGTGAAAGAAAGAGAGAAGACTTAAAAAGAAAGTTGGAGGAAACAAACAGTGCGCTCGACGAATATGAACGAGATTTAATTTGGCATTATATTAAAATAGCTAAACTAGAAAATCCAGAATTTGTGATATAAAATATAAATTCAAATTTGTAAATAAAACATTGTATTTAAGTTTTAAACTAAAATAATTTATTCAAAATGTTTAGATCTAAGATTAAAATATAATGTATAATGTAAAGTTAAAATTAAAAATAAATAAAAATTAAAAAAATAAAAAAATAAAAATAAAATGTGTTGTATGTGTATGTTTATTTCATTACAAAATTTCAGATGTATTTATCCAGCTGTCGTCACTTTTCGGGAAGCCCAACCAACGTACGAGTGCTCTTTTGCCTTGTCTTTTAAGTACCTTTTCAACTAGATATGTGTTGGGAAATCGGGTTTTTTTCAGCTCTTCCTTATAGAATCCGCCTTTTACGGGATTTCCATTCAAGTCCTTTAATAGGTATGTTACCGGATAAGTGTTTTGAATTTTGTATATTGTAAAAATTTCAACATTCCAATTCGGAGTAAATCCTTTTTCAAAAACTCCCTTATATTTCGAAATTCGAACATTGTCACCAATTTTCAGTTTGCTACCTGCAAACATTTTGATATTATTGTACACCGTTTGCAAGATATGCCTCTCATTCTCGGCGTTTACTTCTACGGGAGCCATTTTTATAGTCCTGTGTACTTTATTGTTGTAAAAGTTAATTAAGGCTTGATACATATCGATCCATTTATAGGTCCCATTGTAAGAAAACTCCTTCCACATTAGTTCTTTTAATGTCCTGTTGAATCGTTCCACAATGGAAGCCTTTAGAGTACTAAATGTCGAATAATGATTTATTTCATAACGATTCATCAACGACTTAAATTGTATGTTAAAAAACTCTTTACCGTCATCTGTTTGTAGATGCTTAGGTACTCCATACCCAGAGTTGAAAATTTTTTCCATTGCTTCAGAAACATGTGAAGCAGTCTTAGACTTAAGTGCTTCGCCAAAGGCGAGCTTTGAGAAGGTGTCAATAACTGTAAGAAGGTAGCGATATCCCTTATTCGTGGGAGAGTACTTTTGCATATCCACCAAGTCAGCCTGCCATAACCAATTTATTCCCTTTGTAATAACTCTCCGACGTAGAAAATGTTTTCGTGCAGGAGCATGTAATTCATTAATAATACCCCGTCTACTCATTTTCACACAACTTACTTAGAATATCCTTTTTTTTCAATAATACTTGAAATAATAACCTCAAGTCTGTCTAAACGATCCTCAATATCGGTGGCCCTCACATCAGGAATACTAATAATTAACTCCTCTTGATGTGACATTAGCGATGCTCTTATATCGAGTATAGCCTTGTCAACATACTCTTTAATGACTAAGTCCGAATTCTCTTTTGGAAAGTCTCCATTTTTTAAGCGCCTTCGCTGAATATTAAAGTTTCCATCCGTATCTATGAAGAGTCCTGTCCCAGATTTTTCATATCGTTTTAAATTAGTGTTCTGCTTGTCATGTAAAAAACGTCCAAACTTGTCAACGGACATTATGATTATAATCTTATTTGTTAATGTTTCATAATTATATACTTAATTAGAATATAATTTTAGCCTCTCTTAGTTCCTCAATTATCGATGTAATCTCATTATTGTGGTTTTGATTGCCTGCTGATTCCGATGCTATTAAGAGCTGAAGTCGTTCCACTAATTCATTTGGATCGTTCCAGTAGATTAACTTAGGCTTATTCATCTCAAGTGTCATGAAACCAGACCCACTTATTATTTCTTTTTTCCCTTTGGGTGTAGATTCGGCGACGGGTACCTTAGCTAAAAGTGGTTTAATAATTTTCGAATATTTCAATGCTCTCGTTCCTTTCACTTGTCCATTTGGTTGAAAATTTCTTCGATACACATTTGTTTTTATTAATATTTCTCGATATATTTCCAGGTCATCTGCATTATAATTATTTGGGAGGTGGTGACATATTAAAGAATATAATCCGCTTGTGAGTCGCCAGTTTTGACCATCATCAAATTCAATTATATTGTTGGTTACATTTATTTTGTTATTTCCCAACATTAATTGCCCAGCTTCATTTTTGTATGGTCCATATGTCTTATCCAAAATTCGTTCTCGTGCCAGTTCACTAACATTAAAATTTTTCGGGCTCTCTTCAAACAGAGGTTGAGTTGCTATCAATGGAGATGAATTGAGGGAGGATTGCCTTGATAATACACTTGGTGCGTGGAGAGACGTTTGGCTTGATATTGCAGGTGATTTATTTAAGTGATGATCGGGTGGTGTGAATGAAAAATCATCGTCTATTGCGGGTTGGGAGTAAAATTGATCATCATCATCATCATCATCATCTCTATTATCATTGCGAGTATTCTCATAATCATCTTCTTCAGCACTTTTCAACCTCCAATCCGATAGATTGTATTCATCTTCTTCAGCATTTGAATTTTTGTTAGGCGCAGTATAAAATGTAAGTTTCCTCTTTTTCATATGCGGAGTTTTATTTTCAATCTCCATCTTAGTTTTATCATATTGGTTCTCTTTGTGTTTATTGTACTCAATTTTTTTGGTATGATTAACAAGTTCATTTAGCGGTTCAGTTATCGGCTTAAATGTTTCTTCTAAACCCATAGTATTCTGACTTTTAAATTGTTTTAGCTCAAAAAATTTTTTTTTTAAAGCATTTCGAGTTTTATTCAATTGTGATAAAATATTTTGGTTCATTGTGATGAAATTTTAGAATGTTTCAATCGAAAGAACAATACTGGTTATATCTGTCTCGGAGTCCGGTATGCACTGAGAAATAATTAATAAATCATGATCATATATACCTAATCTGATAAACCGACCTGATAAACCGACCTGATAATCAGACCTGATCTGTTTACCAGGTCTGATAAACCGTATCAGGTCTGATAAACCGACCTGATAATCAGACCTGATCTGTTTACCAGGTCTGATAAACCGTATCAGGTCTGATAAACCGACCTGATAATCAGACCTGATCTGTTTATCAGGTCTGTTTTCATTTTTTAACTGAAATATAAAGGCTGAAAAAAAATAAATTTCCCAAGTCCCTTTTCCCAATTAAAAATTTGTAATATTTTTTATATATATAAATTTTTTTTTTTATTTATTTATTTTTTTTTTTTTCATTTGTAATCTGAAATATAAAAGCTGAAAAAGAATTTTCCCAAGTCCCTTTTCCCAATAAAAAATTTGTAATATTTTTTATATATATATAAAATTTTTTTTTTTTTTATTTAATTATTTTTGTTTTCATTTTTTAACTGAAATAAAAAGGCTGAAAAAGAATTTTCCCAAGTCCCTTTTCCCAATAAAAAATTTGTAATATTTTTTATATATATATAAAATTTTTTTTTATTTAATTATTGAAATTTGTACTTAAATCTATTATAACGTTCCCATCATTCAGCTTTTGGAGAGAATACGACCCTGAAGAAATGTTTTGGATTACCTCATCACTAAGGTGTGAGAACCTCTCCGGGAGGAATACATTTCTGGTATCCAGCTCGACCATAATATTGGTGCCGTACCTTCCCGTCACCCGCCTGGCCGAATAAATATGAAACGGTATATTCATCGGCAGCTTGTGAAAGGTAAACTTCCTTTTCACTCTGCAGGCGTTGAAGGCCTGCATCTGAGGGTCTTCCTCAATATCCCTCAAAAGGGCATCGATGTCCTCCTGCGTGACCCCAGTGGGGAGGTTGGAGGCGGTTGAGTTGGAGCTGGTGGAGCTGGTAGAGCTGGTGGAGCTGGATGCGGTGTTGGAGTCGGTGGAGCTGGCGGAGCTGGTAGAGCTGGTGGAGCTGGTAGAGCTGGTGGTGGTGGTGGTGAAACGGTTCATGATGCTGCTGTTGCTGCTGCTGTTGTTGCTGCTGATGCTGGTGGCTGCTCGCTTGCTGGTCGCTGAATGATATTTTTCCTAGACGAGGTCCCTGAATTTATACCCGCCAAGGAGCATATTTCTCCTCCCACTGCTATCCACTTGTACTATGGTATTCGGTCTCAAGGGATAGAACGTCTAGCTTTGTAAAAGGTCAAAGTGTCCACTTCATGTGAAGTGGTTACGAAGGGTATGGGAAGAATTACAGTCTAGCAAAAATTTAAGGCATAAATGCCCACAGTTAAAAGTACCAAATTTTTGGAAACGCTGATAATTATATCTTATTTTTTCCCCTAAATATCTAATTATTTCTAAAGGCGGCTGCAAGTTACCAAAACTGTCAAAGTAGTACGAGTCTGATCCTTTCTTATAATACGCCACCCAATGCGTTCCTTCTGATGATGAGTCTGCTAAATTTATTATTCCACACTCGGAATAATGTGGTACTTTGGGTATCTCATCTCTCATATAAACCCCCCGAAAATGTGGAATATTTTTAAAGGCAAACTTCAATATATCAAAATTGGAAAGTGCTCTCTTGGGTAGCTCATTTAATAGTTTTTTTGATTACATTTTTGTTTATTATTAATTTTTGAAAATGATATGCCATAACCTTTCTTGTATGGTTGTAGGTACAAGCCTTTACCCAACGATACAGATTCCATTTTTCTGTTATGTCTCTGGTTTTCCTCAAGTTGTGCCTTTGCCATCTTTGCATTGTTAATTGATTTTACAATTGCAGCGCTACCTGACGCTAAACTACCCACAGCGCTAAGGGCTGTTAAAATAGGTACCAATGGTAAAAAACCACCAACTTTGGGAACTGCTATTACCCGTGGAATTACAACATTTTTCTTACATCCCATTGATTTCGATACTGCACTGCGTGCCACTTTAACAGCATTCAATATGTCGAGTGGCTTATTCTTTCGCAATTCGATGGTTGCCTTTTTGATAATTGATGCAAGAGATTTTTTCACCACTTTCTTTTTCTGTTGCTTTGCTCCCATACCAAATTTCTTTTTTAGCTTCATCATGTTTGTAACAAAATATGATGCAGCCCTCTCACTAATGCTGCTATCTGCTGCTTTTACTCGATCCCAAGCCCTATCAATTAAAATCGAGTCTGCTTTATGACGTTCCCCCAAATCCTTTGTATTTGAATATGCTATATCGTGTTCCCTACAAGCTTCGTCTAAGCCGTTGATCCCCCGATCACCGCGAGCTAATCGTTTCTCTAGCTTCGTACCAGGTCCACAGTAATTATACCCAGGTATATGAGCCTCAAAGGGAAGAGTGTTTATTAAATTATTTATGAGACCTGTACCCTGTTTGACATTTGATTTATGACTGGTAATATTATAAAAATGTTTACCCATTTTATATCAACCTCAATTAACGACTGGTTGTCTTTGAATGAAGTACTTATCTCTAAAACATGCGTTTATTAAGACAAAATAAAAAAATCATAGTAAAAAACATTGAAAGTGGTGGTGATGGTGAGAGTAAACATCCGCGTCACAGCTCACTGCTACCGAACACGATCAGAGCTTTGGTGGTAGGTCCGTCCAATAGCGGAAAAACTAATGTGATGATTGCCTTAATCGAGGACCCAAACGGCCTGAAATTCGAAAATATATACGTCTATTCAAAGAGTTTATATCAACCGAAATATGAGTATTTGGAAAAACTTGTAAAACCAATACGAGGAATGGGATATTATACATTTTCAGCGAATGACAGCGTTTTGTCACCAGAGGAAGCTAAAAACAATTCCATCATGGTGTTTGATGACGTAGCGTGTGAAAAGCAAACTGCTATTCGCAATTATTTTTGTATGGGGCGACATAGAAATATTGATTCATTCTATTTATGTCAAACGTATACACATATTCCAAAACATTTAATACGAGATAATGCAAATTGTATTATAATGTTTAAGCAGGACGATATGAACCTTCGTCACATATATCGAGATCATGTTCATTTTGATATGAATTTTGAAACATTCATGGAAATTTCACGAAAGTGTTGGGACGATAAATTTGGATTTCTTGTAATCTCTAAAGACGATGATATGAAAGCTGGACGATATAGAAAAGGATTCGATCAATTTATTATACTTGAATAAATAATAATGATAATATAAATATAATAATATTATTGTGAATAAAGTCAGTTCAGACTCAAGCATCATAATGACTACATCATTGACAATAGCTCTAAATGGTAATACATCTGTACTTAGCGAGAATTTTTTCCCACAAATTGAGCTAAAACGTAATTATGAATGTGCTCTAATTGATTTTTATACATTCAATTCTATACCGAATGTTGATAAGGGGAACAACTTATTTCATATTGGGAACAAAGTCATTGAAATACCAATTGGCTCATATGAGTTTGATGATATTTCAAAATATATTATTAATAAGCTCAAGGAGTATGAGCTTCAAGACAGTATAAAAATAGAGTGTAATATCAACACTTTACAAGTTCAAGTTATTACTAAAAATGAGACCGTATATTTTAATCATGAACGATCAATTGGTCGTTTATTTGGATTTAATAAACGAAAATTAAGACCGCATGAGAAAGAAGTTTACATCTCTGATAATCCCGTCAATATTTTAAAAATAAATTCTGTTAGATTGGAATGCAACATTATAAGCGGGTCATATGTAGGGAATAAATCAAATCATGTGCTTCATGAATTTGGAATCAATGTCCCCCCTGGATATAAAATGAACATAACACCACGAAATTTGATTTATTTGCCTGTGAACACCAGAGAAATAAGCACACTAGAAATACGGATAACTGATCAGGACGGAGATTTAGTTAATTTGCGTGGAGAAACTGTATCAATCCGTCTCCACTTACGACCTACAGAATGATTATTTACAATAAAAGGGGTACTCATCGATCCTTTGATAACATTATCAAATCTAAAGCTGAAGTGAAAGCACCATCATCTTCACATCAACGCCCGGCCCTCACATTAAAAAATAAATTGATTTTGAAATCGTTGGGATTTAATATTAAATAAAGTTTATCAACTAATATTCAAATGAATGAGATCTTTTATGTCCAGGAAAAGCCTGCTAACGATGAATCTATTATTAAAAAAGAGTTTCATTCATATTATCCATATCAGCAGAACTTCAAAGCAAATGATGAAGTACGGATCAGTTTGCAAAACCAAGATTTGTATGTCCTTCCATGTGAAAGTTTTCTCCATTTTGAAGGAACGCTTAGCAAAATTATTGACTCAAATACAGGAACGACTAGTACAAATGGCGTTAGCGGTTTGCTCAAAAATAATTGTATGGCCTATTTTCTGGATGAAATAAGATATGAGTTGAATGGCTGTGAATTGGATAGGACGCGTTTTACTGGAATAACAACGACTATTAAGAACTTTCTCTCAGTCGGCCAACAGGAAGGAGCGGCTTATCGCAATGCGGGGTGGAGTGGCGGGGACAATATCCCTTCTGGAGGACATTTCAGTTTTTCTGTACCTTTAAAAATGTTGATGGGGTTCGCTGAAGACTATAAGAAAGTCGTTTTAAACTGTAAACATGAGCTCGTTCTGTTACTTACGAAAAACCCTGATGATATGTTTGTGAAAAATGTTGATGGAAAAATCCATAATATTGCTATAAATAGTATAAGTTGGAAGATCGCCCACATCGTTCCAAGTGACAGTGCTAAAATTAAAATGTTTAATGTAGTAAAGAGTGGAGCTAGCCTCCCACTCGCATTCCGGAGTTGGGATTGTTATATAAATCCGACATTGGTTCAGGGAACACATCATATATGGAATGTCAAGATGTCTGCAAATAGAGAACGTCCACGTTTTGCTGTTATTGCATTTACATTGAATGGAGAACTAATTACAAACAATTTGAGGAATGCAAAGGTATATCTTAATTCTGAAGTATATCCCTATGAGGATTTGAATGTTAAATATAATGAGAATCGGTTTGCTGTCTTGTATGACATGTATACAAAATTTCAAGAGAGCTATTACAATCGAGAACCCCGAGCTCTTTTATCTCCGATGGAATTCATGTCGAAGGCTCCTATTGTGGTTGTTGATCTCTCATACCAGAACGAGAGTGTCAAATCAGGAGCGACTGATATAAAAATTTCCACTGAACTAACTGTTGCGAGTGAGATAAATACAAAGGCATATTGCCTTCTCATCCATGATCGACTAGTTGAATACTCGCCACTAACTGGATTGGTTCAGCGTATCGTCTAACAATTTGGAAAGGATTACTTCATTTAAATTTTTGAATTCATTGCAAGTAGACGTACACGGATCCATCAGAATGCTAACACTAAAAAACAAAGACATCATCTCAAGCAGTAATAGCATTCAACAACTTGTAATAAAAATAAATAATTTCATGAAAATGTTTAAACATCAAATTTTCCCCGAACATGAGCAATATCTGGAGGAGTCGCTCAAATATTTTTATAAAAGGATGGCTGATACACCGCTGGTTTCTAATATTCATGGGCAACATTTCACATCTTGTTGTTGGGCACATGATAATGTCGAGGATGGAGTTGATACATGTGCTTGCCATTTCTTTACTGTACGCTCACAAAAATCATTAAAAATTATGAAAATGTATGTTAATTTGGAACATCGCTTTTGATTATTATACTTGAAAAATAAAATTATATTTACAAAAAAAAATAAATAAATTGATAGCATTTTTTTAATGGTGGAAATGGGATATGGGATATTTCTTTTGCAGCCTTTACTTTTCAGATTGACTGTGGATTTGAGTTTGGGTGGATGGGGTGTTTCACATTGCACCGAGTGTTGAGAAACCGTTACAAGTGCATCCTTCACCATCCCTACTTTGGTGAGCTAATTGAGCAGGTTGTTGCACGCACTTGATCTAGTGTAGGTGGGATGAGGGTGGGAAAATTTGACTGCTCTGATCCTCTTTCCAGCGGCCCTTCAGTGGGAAAACAAGTGACCTTTTTCAAGTGAGGTATCTCACAGGGAAAATCACAGTCCTGAGTCGTGGGTGGGAACATGTTTCGACTCTGGCGCCCTTGTTCACTTACACCCCGTCCCTTTATCATGTGAGGATGTTGCCTGAACGTTCACGTCTGGCGCCCTTGTTCACTTACACCCCGTCCCTTTATCAAGTGAGGATGTTGCCTGAACGTTCACGTCTGGCGCCCTTGTTCACTTACACCCTGTCCCTTTTTCAAACGAGGATCGTGGGTGAACGTACACGGGATGCTCAGGATCACTCCGGGCGGAGCAGGACCGCCGCCGTGCGCCCTTTTTCAATTGCCTTAAGTGGGTGAACGTACACGTGTGGGTCAGGATCACTCCTGTCGGTGCAGGATCTCCCCGGTGCGCCCTTTTTCAATTGCCTCACCCTCTAAGTGAGGGGTCGTCGGTGCACGTGCATCGATCCGGGGTCGCTACCGGGATCGCTCCGTTGCATTCGCACTCGTATCCATATCCCTGTGGGAATCCCTTGAACACTTGATCTCAAGTGTCCTTTTACATGCACTGACCCTAATTTATTCCATCTTTATTACCCCCTCTTATGAGAGGTTCATATCTCCCCCTAACTAAGTGCATTTTTATTATCAAAACCACTCTAATTTTGACAGCTAATCCATTAATTGCATTTTTATTACCCTTTTTACCGACATCAAAGGTCCCGAAACCAGGCTTATTTAACTACTAAGGTTAGTACATTTGCATACTCAATTGTAAATTTGTAAACAAAAATTTCACAACTCAGCTAGTAATGCCTGTATCCACTTCAGAAATAGTATTATATTAGTTTTTACACGGCTAATACATTTCCATACTCAATTGTAAATTTGTAAACAAAAAGTTCACAGCGCAGCTAATAATGCCTGTATCCACTTCAGAATTTGTACTTATATTAGTTTTTACACGGCTTATACATTTGCATACTCAATTGTAAATTTGTAAACAAAAAGTTCACATCTCAGCTAATAATGAAATTTGTAAACAAAATTTCACAGCGCAGATAATTATGCATATATCCACTTCAGAATTTGTATTTATATTAGTTTTTACATGGCTAATACATTTGAATTACTCAATTGTAAATCTGTAGACAAGAAGTTCACAGCTCAGCTAATAATGCTTGTATCCACTTCAGAATTTGTATTTATATTCGTTTTTACAAGGCTAATACATTTGCATACTCAATTGTAAATTTGTAAACAAAAAGTTCATAGCGCAGCTAATAATTCCTGTATCCCCTTCAGAATTTGTACTTATATTAGTTTTTACACGGCTTATACATTTGCATACTCAATTGTAAATTTGTAAACAAAAAGTTCACATCTCAGCTAATAATGAAATTTGTAAACAAAATTTCACAACTCAGATAATAATGCATATATCCACTTCAGAATTTGTATTTATATTAGTTTTTACATGGCTAATACATTTGAATTACTCAATTGCAAATCTGTAGACAAAAAGTTCACAGCTTAGCTAATAATGCATGTATCCACTTCAGAATTTGTATTTATATTCGTTTTTACAAGGCTAATATATTTGCATACTCCATTGTAAATTTGTAAACAAAAAGTTCACAACTCAGATAATAGTGCATATATCCCAGATAATAGTGCATATATCCACTTCAGAATTTGTAATTATATTAGTTTTTACATGGCTAATACATTTGCATACTCAATTGTAAATTTGTAAACAAAAAGTATACAACTCAGCTAATAATGCATGTATCCACTTCAGAATTTGTATTTATATTAGTTTTTACAAGGCTAATACATTTGCATACTCAATTGTAAATTTGTAAACAAAAAGTTCATAACACAGCTAATAATGCCTGTATCCACTTCAGAATTAGTATTTATATTAGTTTTTACACGGCTAATACATTTGCATACTCAATTGTAAATTTGTAAACAAAAAGTTCACATCTCAGCTAATAATGAAATTTATAAACAAAAAGTTCACAACTCAGCTAATAATGCATGTATCCACGGCATAAACTGTACTTATATTATTTTTTACATGGCTAATACATTTGCATACTCAATTGTAAATTTGTAAACAAAAAGTTCACATCTCAGCTAATAATGCATGTATCCACTTTAGAATTTGTATTTATATTAGTTTTTACAAGGCTAATACATTTGCATATCAATTGTAAATTTGTAAACAAAAAGTTCACAACTCAGCTAATAATGCCTGTATCCACTTCAGATTTAGTATTTATATTAGTTTTTACACGGCTAATACATTTGCATACTCAATTGTAAATTTGTAGACAAAAAATTCACAGCTCAGCTTATAATGCATATATCCACTTCAGAATTTGTATTATATTAGTTTTTACACGGCTAATACATTTTCATACTCAATTGTAAATTTGTAAACAAAAAGTTCACAGCGCAGCTAATAATGCCTGTATCCACTTCAGAATTTGTACTTATATTAGTTTTTACACGGCTTATACATTTGCATACTCAATTGTAAATTTGTAAACAAAAAGTTCACATCTCAGCTAATAATGAAATTTGTAAACAGAATTTCACAACGCAGATAATAATGCATATATCCACTTCAGAATTTGTATTTATATTAGTTTTTACATGGCTAATACATTTGCATACTCAATTGTAAATTTGTAAACAAAAAGTTCACATCTCAGCTAATAATGCATGTATCCACTTTAGAATTTGTATTATATTAGTTTTTACACGGCTAATACATTTTCATACTCAATTGTAAATTTGTAAACAAAAAGTTCACAGCGCAGCTAATAATGCCTGTATCCACTTCAGAATTAGTATTTATATTAGTTTTTACACGGCTAATACATTTGCATACTCAATTGTAAATTTGTAAACAAAAAGTTCACATCTCAGCTAATAATGAAATTTATAAACAAAAAGTTCACAACTCAGCTAATAATGCATGTATCCACGGCATAAACTGTACTTATATTATTTTTTACATGGCTAATACATTTGCATACTCAATTGTAAATTTGTAAACAAAAAGTTCACATCTCAGCTAATAATGCATGTATCCACTTTAGAATTTGTATTTATATTAGTTTTTACAAGGCTAATACATTTGCATATCAATTGTAAATTTGTAAACAAAAAGTTCACAACTCAGCTAATAATGCCTGTATCCACTTCAGATTTAGTATTTATATTAGTTTTTACAAGGTTAGTACATTTGCATACTCAATTGTAAATTTGTAAACAAAAATTTCACAACTCAGCTAGTAATGCCTGTATCCACTTCAGAATTAGTATTATATTAGTTTTTACACGGCTAATACATTTTCATACTCAATTGTAAATTTGTAAACAAAAAGTTCACAGCGCAGCTAATAATGCCTGTATCCACTTCAGAATTTGTACTTATATTAGTTTTTACACGGCTTATACATTTGCATACTCAATTGTAAATTTGTAAACAAAAAGTTCACATCTCAGCTAATAATGAAATTTGTAAACAAAATTTCACAACGCAGATAATAATGCATATATCCACTTCAGAATTTGTATTTATATTAGTTTTTACATGGCTAATACATTTGAATTACTCAATTGTAAATCTGTAGACAAGAAGTTCACAGCTCAGCTAATAATGCTTGTATCCACTTCAGAATTTGTATTTATATTCGTTTTTACAAGGCTAATACATTTGCATACTCCATTGTAAATTTGTAAACAAAAAGTTCACAACTCAGATAATAGTTCATATATCCCAGATAATAGTGCATATATCCACTTCAGAATTTGTAATTATATTAGTTTTTACATGGCTAATACATTTGCATACTCAATTGTAAATTTGTAAACAAAAAGTTCACAACTCAGATAATAATGCATATATACACTTCAGAATTTGAATTTATATAAGTTTTTACACGGCTAATACATTTGCATACTCAATTGTAAAAATTGTAAACAAAAAGTTCACATCTCAGCTAATATTGAAATTTGTAAACAAAAAGTTCACAACTCAGCTAATAATGCATGTATCCACGGCATAAATTGTACTTATATTATTTTTTACATGGCTAATACATTTGCATACTCAATTGTAAATCTGTAGACAAAAAGTTCAAAGCTCAGCTAATAATACATGTATCCACTTCAGAATTTGTATTTATATTCGTTTTTACACGGCTAATACATTTGCATACTCAATTGTAAATTTGTAAACAAAAAGTTCATAGCGCAGCTAATAATTCCTGTATCCACTTCAGAATTTGTATTTATATTAGTTTTTACTTCAGAATTTGTATTTATATTAGTTTTTACATGGCTAATACATTTGAATTACTCAATTGTAAATCTGTAGACAAAAAGTTCACAGCTTAGCTAATAATGCATGTATCCACTTCAGAATTTGTATTTATATTCGTTTTTACAAGGCTAATATATTTGCATACTCCATTGTAAATTTGTAAACAAAAAGTTCACAACTCAGATAATAGTGCATATATCCCAGATAATAGTGCATATATCCACTTCAGAATTTGTAATTATATTAGTTTTTACATGGCTAATACATTTGCATACTCAATTGTAAATTTGTAAACAAAAAGTATACAACTCAGCTAATAATGCATGTATCCACTTCAGAATTTGTATTTATATTAGTTTTTACAAGGCTAATTGCATACTCAATTGTAAATTTGTAAACAAAAAGTTCATAACACAGCTAATAATGCCTGTATCCACTTCAGAATTAGTATTTATATTAGTTTTTACACGGCTAATACATTTGCATACTCAATTGTAAATTTGTAAACAAAAAGTTCACATCTCAGCTAATAATGAAATTTATAAACAAAAAGTTCACAACTCAGCTAATAATGCATGTATCCACGGCATAAATTGTACTTATATTATTTTTTACATGGCTAATACATTTGCATACTCAATTGTAAATTTGTAAACAAAAAGTTCACAACTCAGCTAATAATGCCTGTATCGACTTCAGAATTTGTATTTATATAAGTTTTTACACGGCTAATACATTTAAATTACTCAATTGTAAATCTGTAGACAAGAAGTTCACAACTCAGATAATAATGCATATATCCACTTCAGAATTTGTATTTATATTCGTTTTTACACGGCTAATACATTTGCATACTCAATTGTAAATTTGTAAACAAAAAGTTCACAGCTCAGCTAATAATGCATGTATCCACTTTAGAATTTGTATTTATATTAGTTTTTACAAGGCTAATACATTTGCATATCAATTGTAAATTTGTAAACAAAAAGTTCACAACTCAGCTAATAATGCCTGTATCCACTTCAGATTTAGTATTTATATTAGTTTTTAAACGGCTAATACATTTGCATACTCAATTGTAAATTTGTAGACAAAAAATTCACAGCTCAGCTTATAATGCATATATCCACCTCAGAATTTGTATTTATATTAGTTTTTACAAGGTTAGTACATTTGCATACTCAATTGTAAATTTGTAAACAAAAATTTCACAACTCAGCTAGTAATGCCTGTATCCACTTCAGAATTAGTATTATATTAGTTTTTACACGGCTAATACATTTTCATACTCAATTGTAAATTTGTAAACAAAAAGTTCACAGCGCAGCTAATAATGCCTGTATCCACTTCAGAATTTGTACTTATATTAGTTTTTACACGGCTTATACATTTGCATACTCAATTGTAAATTTGTAAACAAAAAGTTCACATCTCAGCTAATAATGAAATTTGTAAACAAAATTTCACAACGCAGATAATAATGCATATATCCACTTCAGAATTTGTATTTATATTAGTTTTTACATGGCTAATACATTTGAATTACTCAATTGTAAATCTGTAGACAAGAAGTTCACAGCTCAGCTAATAATGCTTGTATCCACTTCAGAATTTGTATTTATATTCGTTTTTACAAGGCTAATACATTTGAATTACTCAATTGTAAATCTGTAGACAAAAAGTTCACAACTCAGATAATAGTGCATATATCCCAGATAATAGTGCATATATCCACTTCAGAATTTGTAATTATATTAGTTTTTACATGGCTAATACATTTGCATACTCAATTGTAAATTTGTAAACAAAAAGTATACAACTCAGCTAATAATGCATGTATCCACTTCAGAATTTGTATTTATATTAGTTTTTACAAGGCTAATTGCATACTCAATTGTAAATTTGTAAACAAAAAGTTCATAACACAGCTAATAATACATGTATCCACTTCAGAATTTGTATTTATATTCGTTTTTACACGGCTAATACATTTGCATACTCAATTGTAAATTTGTAAACAAAAAGTTCATAGCGCAGCTAATAATTCCTGTATCCACTTCAGAATTTGTATTTATATTAGTTTTTACTTCAGAATTTGTATTTATATTAGTTTTTACATGGCTAATACATTTGAATTACTCAATTGTAAATCTGTAGACAAAAAGTTCACAGCTTAGCTAATAATGCATGTATCCACTTCAGAATTTGTATTTATATTCGTTTTTACAAGGCTAATATATTTGCATACTCCATTGTAAATTTGTAAACAAAAAGTTCACAACTCAGATAATAGTGCATATATCCCAGATAATAGTGCATATATCCACTTCAGAATTTGTAATTATATTAGTTTTTACATGGCTAATACATTTGCATACTCAATTGTAAAATTGTAAACAAAAAGTTCACAACTCAGATAATAGTGCATATATCCACTTCAGAATTTGTAATTATATTAGTTTTTACATGGCTAATACATTTGCATACTCAATTGTAAATTTGTAAACAAAAAGTTCACAACTCAGCTAATAATGAATGTATCCACTTCAGAATTTGTATTTATATTAGTTTTTACACGGCTAATACATTTGCATACTCAATTGTAAATTTGTAAAAAAAAATTTCACAGCGCAGCTAATAATGCCTGTATCCACTTCAGAATTTGAACTTATATTAGTTTTTACACGGCTTATACATTTGCATACTCAATTGTAAATTTGTAAACAAAAAGTTCACATCTCAGCTAATAATGAAATTTGTAAACAAAATTTCACAACGCAGATAATAATGCATATATCCACTTCAGAATTTGTATTTATATTAGTTTTTACATGGCTAATACATTTGAATTACTCAATTGTAAATCTGTAGACAAGAAGTTCACAGCTCAGCTAATAATGCTTGTATCCACTTCAGAATTTGTATTTATATTCGTTTTTACAAGGCTAATACATTTGCATACTCCATTGTAAATTTGTAAACAAAAAGTTCACAGCTCAGATAATAGTTCATATATCCCAGATAATAGTGCATATATCCACTTCAGAATTTGTAATTATATTAGTTTTTACATGGCTAATACATTTGCATACTCAATTGTAAATTTGTAAACAAAAAGTTCACAACTCAGATAATAATGCATATATACACTTCAGAATTTGAATTTATATAAGTTTTTACACGGCTAATACATTTGCATACTCAATTGTAAAAATTGTAAACAAAAAGTTCACATCTCAGCTAATATTGAAATTTGTAAACAAAAAGTTCACAACTCAGCTAATAATGCATGTATCCACGGCATAAATTGTACTTATATTATTTTTTACATGGCTAATACATTTGCATACTCAATTGTAAATCTGTAGACAAAAAGTTCACAGCTCAGCTAATAATACATGTATCCACTTCAGAATTTGTATTTATATTCGTTTTTACACGGCTAATACATTTGCATACTCAATTGTAAATTTGTAAACAAAAAGTTCACAACTCAGCTATTAATTCATGTATCCACTTCAGAATTTGTATTTATATTAGTTTTTACACGGTTAATACATTTGCATACTCAATAGTAAAAATTGTAAACAAAAAGTTCACATCTCAGCTAATATTGAAATTTGTAAACAAAAAGTTCACAACTCAGCTAATAATGCATGTATCCACGGCATAAATTGTACTTATATTATTTTTTACATGGCTAATACATTTGCATACTCAATTGTAAATCTGTAGACAAAAAGTTCAGAGCTCAGCTAATAATACATGTATCCACTTCAGAATTTGTATTTATATTCGTTTTTACACGGCTAATACATTTGCATACTCAATTGTAAATTTGTAAACAAAAAGTTCATAGCGCAGCTAATAATTCCTGTATCCACTTCAGAATTTGTACTTATATTAGTTTTTACACGGCTTATACATTTGCATACTCAATTGTAAATTTGTAAACAAAAAGTTCACATCTCAGCTAATAATGAAATTTGTAAACAAAATTTCACAACTCAGATAATAATGCATATATCCACTTCAGAATTTGTATTTATATTAGTTTTTACATGGCTAATACATTTGAATTACTCAATTGTAAATCTGTAGACAAAAAGTTCACAGCTTAGCTAATAATGCATGTATCCACTTCAGAATTTGTATTTATATTCGTTTTTACAAGGCTAATATATTTGCATACTCCATTGTAAATTTGTAAACAAAAAGTTCACAACTCAGATAATAGTGCATATATCCCAGATAATAGTGCATATATCCACTTCAGAATTTGTAATTATATTAGTTTTTACATGGCTAATACATTTGCATACTCTATTGTAAATTTGTAAACAAAAAGTATACAACTCAGCTAATAATGCATGTATCCACTTCAGAATTTGTATTTATATTAGTTTTTATAAGGCTAATACATTTGCATACTCAATTGTAAATTTGTAAACAAAAAGTTCATAACACAGCTAATAATGCCTGTATCCACTTCAGAATTAGTATTTATATTAGTTTTTACACGGCTAATACATTTGCATACTCAATTGTAAATTTGTAAACAAAAAGTTCACATCTCAGCTAATAATGAAATTTATAAACAAAAAGTTCACAACTCAGCTAATAATGCATGTATCCACGGCATAAATTGTACTTATATTATTTTTTACATGGCTAATACATTTTCATACTCAATTGTAAATTTGTAAACAAAAAGTTCACAACTCAGCTAATAATGCCTGTATCGACTTCAGAATTTGTATTTATGTAAGTTTTTACACGGCTAATACATTTGAATTACTCAATTGTAAATCTGTAGACAAGAAGTTCACAACTCAGATAATAATGCATATATCCACTTCAGAATTTGTATTTATATTCGTTTTTACACGGCTAATACATTTGCATACTCAATTGTAAATTTGTAAACAAAAAGTTCACAGCTCAGCTAATAATGCCTGTATCGACTTCAGAATTTGTATTTATAAGCTTTTACACGGCTAATACATTTGCATACTCAATTGTAAATTTGTAAACAAAAATTTCACAACTCAGCTAGTAATGCCTGTATCCACTACAGAATTACTATTATATTAGTTTTTACACGGCTAATACATTTCCATACTCAATTGTAAATTTGTAAACAAAAAGTTCACAGCGCAGCTAATAATGCCTGTATCCACTTCAGAATTTGTACTTATATTAGTTTTTACACGGTTTATACATTTGCATACTCAATTGTAAATTTGTAAACAAAAAGTTCACATCTCAGCTAATAATGAAATTTGTAAACAAAATTTCACAACGCAGATAATAATGCATATATCCACTTCAGAATTTGTATTTATATTAGTTTTTACATGGCTAATACATTTGAATTACTCAATTGTAAATCTGTAGACAAGAAGTTCACAGCTCAGCTAATAATGCTTGTATCCACTTCAGAATTTGTATTTATATTCGTTTTTACAAGGCTAATACATTTGCATACTCCATTGTAAATTTGTAAGCAAAAAGTTCACAACTCAGATAATAGTGCATATATCCCAGATAATAGTGCATATATCCACTTCAGAATTTGTAATTATATTAGTTTTTACATGGCTAATAAATTTGCATACTCAATTGTAAATTTGTAAACAAAAAGTTCACAACTCAGATAATAATGCATATATACACTTCAGAATTTGAATTTATATTCGTTTTTACACGGCTAATACATTTGCATACTCAATTGTAAATTTAAAAACAAAAATTTCACAACTCAGCTAATAATGCCTGAATCCACTTCAGAATTTGTATTTATATTAGTTTTTACACGGTTAATACATTTGCATACTCAATTGCAAAAATTGTAAACAAAAAGTTCACATCTCAGCTAATATTGAAATTTGTAAACAAAAAGTTCACAACTCAGCTAATAATGCATGTATCCACGGCATAAATTGTATTTATATTATTTTTTACATGGCTAATACATTTGCATACTCAATTGTAAATCTGTAGACAAAAAGTTCACAGCTCAGCTAATAATACATGTATCCACTTCAGAATTTGTATTTATATTCGTTTTTACACGGCTAATACATTTGCATACTCAATTGTAAATTTGTAAACAAAAAGTTCATAGCGCAGCTAATAATTCCTGTATCCACTTCAGAATTTGTACTTATATTAGTTTTTACACGGCTAATACATTTCCATACTCAATTGTAAATTTGTAAACAAAAAGTTCACAGCGCAGCTAATAATGCCTGTATCCACTTCAGAATTTGTACTTATATTAGTTTTTACACGGCTTATACATTTGCATACTCAATTGTAAATTTGTAAACAAAAAGTTCACATCTCAGCTAATAATGAAATTTGTAAACAAAATTTCACAACGCAGATAATAATGCATATATCCACTTCAGAATTTGTATTTATATTAGTTTTTACATGGCTAATACATTTGAATTACTCAATTGTAAATCTGTAGACAAGAAGTTCACAGCTCAGCTAATAATGCTTGTATCCACTTCAGAATTTGTATTTATATTCGTTTTTACAAGGCTAATACATTTGCATACTCCATTGTAAATTTGTAAACAAAAAGTTCACAGCTCAGATAATAGTTCATATATCCCAGATAATAGTGCATATATCCACTTCAGAATTTGTAATTATATTAGTTTTTACATGGCTAATACATTTGCATACTCAATTGTAAATTTGTAAACAAAAAGTTCACAACTCAGATAATAATGCATATATACACTTCAGAATTTGAATTTATATAAGTTTTTACACGGCTAATACATTTGCATACTCAATTGTAAAAATTGTAAACAAAAAGTTCACATCTCAGCTAATATTGAAATTTGTAAACAAAAAGTTCACAACTCAGCTAATAATGCATGTATCCACGGCATAAATTGTACTTATATTATTTTTTACATGGCTAATACATTTGCATACTCAATTGTAAATCTGTAGACAAAAAGTTCACAGCTCAGCTAATAATACATGTATCCACTTCAGAATTTGTATTTATATTCGTTTTTACACGGCTAATACATTTGCATACTCAATTGTAAATTTGTAAACAAAAAGTTCACAACTCAGCTATTAATTCATGTATCCACTTCAGAATTTGTATTTATATTAGTTTTTACACGGTTAATACATTTGCATACTCAATAGTAAAAATTGTAAACAAAAAGTTCACATCTCAGCTAATATTGAAATTTGTAAACAAAAAGTTCACAACTCAGCTAATAATGCATGTATCCACGGCATAAATTGTACTTATATTATTTTTTACATGGCTAATACATTTGCATACTCAATTGTAAATCTGTAGACAAAAAGTTCAGAGCTCAGCTAATAATACATGTATCCACTTCAGAATTTGTATTTATATTCGTTTTTACACGGCTAATACATTTGCATACTCAATTGTAAATTTGTAAACAAAAAGTTCATAGCGCAGCTAATAATTCCTGTATCCACTTCAGAATTTGTACTTATATTAGTTTTTACACGGCTTATACATTTGCATACTCAATTGTAAATTTGTAAACAAAAAGTTCACATCTCAGCTAATAATGAAATTTGTAAACAAAATTTCACAACTCAGATAATAATGCATATATCCACTTCAGAATTTGTATTTATATTAGTTTTTACATGGCTAATACATTTGAATTACTCAATTGTAAATCTGTAGACAAAAAGTTCACAGCTTAGCTAATAATGCATGTATCCACTTCAGAATTTGTATTTATATTCGTTTTTACAAGGCTAATATATTTGCATACTCCATTGTAAATTTGTAAACAAAAAGTTCACAACTCAGATAATAGTGCATATATCCCAGATAATAGTGCATATATCCACTTCAGAATTTGTAATTATATTAGTTTTTACATGGCTAATACATTTGCATACTCTATTGTAAATTTGTAAACAAAAAGTATACAACTCAGCTAATAATGCATGTATCCACTTCAGAATTTGTATTTATATTAGTTTTTATAAGGCTAATACATTTGCATACTCAATTGTAAATTTGTAAACAAAAAGTTCATAACACAGCTAATAATGCCTGTATCCACTTCAGAATTAGTATTTATATTAGTTTTTACACGGCTAATACATTTGCATACTCAATTGTAAATTTGTAAACAAAAAGTTCACATCTCAGCTAATAATGAAATTTATAAACAAAAAGTTCACAACTCAGCTAATAATGCATGTATCCACGGCATAAATTGTACTTATATTATTTTTTACATGGCTAATACATTTTCATACTCAATTGTAAATTTGTAAACAAAAAGTTCACAACTCAGCTAATAATGCCTGTATCGACTTCAGAATTTGTATTTATGTAAGTTTTTACACGGCTAATACATTTGAATTACTCAATTGTAAATCTGTAGACAAGAAGTTCACAACTCAGATAATAATGCATATATCCACTTCAGAATTTGTATTTATATTCGTTTTTACACGGCTAATACATTTGCATACTCAATTGTAAATTTGTAAACAAAAAGTTCACAGCTCAGCTAATAATGCCTGTATCGACTTCAGAATTTGTATTTATAAGCTTTTACACGGCTAATACATTTGCATACTCAATTGTAAATTTGTAAACAAAAATTTCACAACTCAGCTAGTAATGCCTGTATCCACTACAGAATTACTATTATATTAGTTTTTACACGGCTAATACATTTCCATACTCAATTGTAAATTTGTAAACAAAAAGTTCACAGCGCAGCTAATAATGCCTGTATCCACTTCAGAATTTGTACTTATATTAGTTTTTACACGGCTTATACATTTGCATACTCAATTGTAAATTTGTAAACAAAAAGTTCACATCTCAGCTAATAATGAAATTTGTAAACAAAATTTCACAACGCAGATAATAATGCATATATCCACTTCAGAATTTGTATTTATATTAGTTTTTACATGGCTAATACATTTGAATTACTCAATTGTAAATCTGTAGACAAGAAGTTCACAGCTCAGCTAATAATGCTTGTATCCACTTCAGAATTTGTATTTATATTCGTTTTTACAAGGCTAATACATTTGCATACTCCATTGTAAATTTGTAAACAAAAAGTTCACAACTCAGATAATAGTGCATATATCCCAGATAATAGTGCATATATCCACTTCAGAATTTGTAATTATATTAGTTTTTACATGGCTAATACATTTGCATACTCAATTGTAAATTTGTAAACAAAAAGTTCACAACTCAGATAATAATGCATATATACACTTCAGAATTTGAATTTATATTCGTTTTTACACGGCTAATACATTTGCATACTCAATTGTAAATTTAAAAACAAAAATTTCACAACTCAGCTAATAATGCCTGAATCCACTTCAGAATTTGTATTTATATTAGTTTTTACACGGTTAATACATTTGCATACTCAATTAAAAAAATTGTAAACAAAAAGTTCACATCTCAGCTAATATTGAAATTTGTAAACAAAAAGTTCACAACTCAGCTAATAATGCATGTATCCACGGCATAAATTGTACTTATATTATTTTTTACATGGCTAATACATTTGCATACTCAATTGTAAATCTGTAGACAAAAAGTTCACAGCTCAGCTAATAATACATGTATCCACTTCAGAATTTGTATTTATATTCGTTTTTACACGGCTAATACATTTGCATACTCAATTGTAAATTTGTAAACAAAAAGTTCATAGCGCAGCTAATAATTCCTGTATCCACTTCAGAATTTGTACTTATATTAGTTTTTACACGGCTTATACATTTGCATACTCAATTGTAAATTTGTAAACAAAAAGTTCACATCTCAGCTAATAATGAAATTTGTAAACAAAATTTCACAACTCAGATAATAATGCATATATCCACTTCAGAATTTGTATTTATATTAGTTTTTACATGGCTAATACATTTGAATTACTCAATTGTAAATCTGTAGACAAAAAGTTCACAGCTTAGCTAATAATGCATGTATCCACTTCAGAATTTGTATTTATATTCGTTTTTACAAGGCTAATACATTTGCATACTCCATTGTAAATTTGTAAACAAAAAGTTCACAACTCAGATAATAGTGCATATATCCCAGATAATAGTGCATATATCCACTTCAGAATTTGTAATTATATTAGTTTTTACATGGCTAATACATTTGCATACTCAATTGTAAATTTGTAAACAAAAAGTATACAACTCAGCTAATAATGCATGTATCCACTTCAGAATTTGTATTTATATTAGTTTTTACAAGGCTAATACATTTGCATACTCAATTGTAAATTTGTAAACAAAAAGATCATAACACAGCTAATAATGCCTGTATCCACTTCAGAATTAGTATTTATATTAGTTTTTACACGGCTAATACATTTGCATACTCAATTGTAAATTTGTAAACAAAAAGTTCACATCTCAGCTAATAATGAAATTTGTAAACAAAAAGTTCACAACTCAGCTAATAATGCACGGAATAAATTGTACTTATATTATTTTTTACATGGCTAATACATTTGCATACTCAATTGTAAATTTGTAAACAAAAAGTTCACAACTCAGCTAATAATGCCTGTATCGACTTCAGAATTTGTATTTATATAAGTTTTTACACGGCTAATACATTTAAATTACTCAATTGTAAATCTGTAGACAAGAAGTTCACAACTCAGATAATAATGCATATATCCACTTCAGAATTTGTATTTATATTCGTTTTTACACGGCTAATACATTTGCATACTCAATTGTAAATTTGTAAACAAAAAGTTCACAGCTCAGCTAATAATGCCTGTATCGACTTCAGAATTTGTATTTATATAAGTTTTTACACGGCTAATACATTTGCATACTCAATTGTAAATTTGTAAACAAAAAGTTCACAACTCAGCTAATAATGCCTGTATCGACTTCAGAATTTGTATTTATATAAGTTTTAACACGGCTAATACATTTGCATACTCAATTGTAAATTTGTAAACAAAAAGTTCACAACTCAGATAATAATGCATATATCCACTTCAGAATTTGTATTTATAATAGTTTTTACACGGCTAATACATTTGCATACTCAATTGTAAATTTGAAAACAAAAAGTTCACAGCTCAGCTAATAATGTCTGTATCCACTTCAGAATTTGTATTTATAATAGTTTTTACATGGCTAATACATTTGCATACTCAATTGTAAATTTGTAAACAAAAAGTTCACAACTCAGCTAATAATGCATGTATCCACGGCATAAATTGTACTTATATTATTTTTTACATGGCTAATACATTTGCATACTCAATTGTAAATCTGTAGACAAAAAGTTCAGAGCTCAGCTAATAATACATGTATCCACTTCAGAATTTGTATTTATATTCGTTTTTACACGGCTAATACATTTGCATACTCAATTGTAAATTTGTAAACAAAAAGTTCACAACTCAGCTAATAATGCATGTATCCACTTAAGAATGTGTATAGTTTTTACACGGCTAATACATTTGCATACTCAATTGTGAATTTGTAAACAAAAAGTTCACAACTCCGCTAATAATGCATGTATCCAAGGCAGAACTTTTATTTATATTAGTTTTTACAAGGCTAATACATTTGCATACTCAATTGTAAATTTGTAAACAAAAAATTCACAACTCAGCTAATAATGCCTGTATCCACTTCAGAATTTGTATTTATATTAGTTTTTACATGGCTAATACATTTGCATACTCAATTGTAAATTTGTAAACAAAAAGTTCACATCTCAGCTAATAATGTAATTTGTAAACAAAAAGTTCACAACTCAGGTAATAATGCATGTATCCACGGCAGAATTTGTACTTATATTAGTTTTTACAAGGCTAATACATTTGCATACTCAATTGTAAATTTGTAAACAAAAAGTTCACAACTCAGCTAATAATGCCTGTATCCACTTCAGAATTTGTATTTATATTAGTTTTTACAAGGCTAATACATCTGCATACTCAATTGTAAATTTGTAAACAAAAAGTTCACAACTCAGCTAATAATGCCTGTATCCACTTCGGAATTTGTATTTATATTAGTTTTTACATGGCTAATACATTTGCATACTCAATTGTAAATTTGTAAACAAAAAGTTCACAACTCCGCTAATATTGCATGTATCCACGGCAGAATTTGTATTTATATTCGTTTTTACACGGCTAATACATTTGCATACTCAATTGTAAATTTGTAAACAAAAAGTTCACAGCTCAGCTAATAATGCCTGTATCGACTTCCGAATTTTAATTTATATTAGTTTTTACACGGCATACTCAATTGTAAATTTGTAAACAAAAAGTTCACAGCGCAGCTAATAATGCCTGTATCCACGGCAGAATTTGTTTTTGTATTAGTTTTTACAAGGCTAATACATTTGCATACTCAATTGTAAATTTGTAAACAAAAAGTTCACAACTCAGCTAATAATGCCTGTATCCACTTCGGAATTTGTATTTATATTAGTTTTTACATGGCTAATACATTTGCATACTCAATTGTAAATTTGTAAACAAAAAGTTCACAACTCCGCTAATAATGCATGTATCCACGGCAGAATTTGTATTTATATTCGTTTTTACACGGCTAATACATTTGCATACTCAATTGTAAATTTGTAAACAAAAAGTTCACAGCTCAGCTAATAATGCCTGTATCGACTTCCGAATTTTAATTTATATTAGTTTTTACACGGCATACTCAATTGTAAATTTGTAAACAAAAAGTTCACAGCGCAGCTAATAATGCCTGTATCCACTTCAGAATTTTTATTTATATTAGTTTTTACAAGGCTAATACATTTGCATACTCAATTGTAAATTTGTAAACAAAAAGTTCACAACTCAGCTAATAATGCCTGTATCCACTTCAGAATTTTTATTTATATTAGTTTTTACATGGCTAATACATTTGCATACTCAATTGTAAATTTGTAAACAAAAAGTTCACAACTCCGCTAAAAATGCATGTATCCACGGCAGAATTTGTATTTATATTAGTTTTTTTTTTTTTTTTTTTTTTTTTTTTTTTTTTTTTAACAAAAAGTTCACAACTCAGCTAATAATGCCTGTATCCACTTCAGAATTTGTATCTATATTAGTTTTTACAAGGCTAATACATTTGCATACTCAATTGTAAATTTGTAAACAAAAAGTTCACAGCTCAGCTAATAATGCCTGTATCGACTTCCGAATTTGTATTTATATTAGTTTTTACACGGCATACTCAATTGTAAATTTGTAAACAAAAAGTTCACAACTCAGCTAATAATGCATGTATCCACGGCATAAATTGTACTTATATTATTTTTTACATGGCTAATACATTTGCATACTCAATTGTAAATCTGTAGACAAAAAGTTCAGAGCTCAGCTAATAATACATGTATCCACTTCAGAATTTGTATTTATATTCGTTTTTACACGGCTAATACATTTGCATACTCAATTGTAAATTTGTAAACAAAAAGTTCACAACTCAGCTAATAATGCATGTATCCACTTAAGAATGTGTATAGTTTTTACACGGCTAATACATTTGCATACTCAATTGTGAATTTGTAAACAAAAAGTTCACAACTCCGCTAATAATGCATGTATCCAAGGCAGAACTTTTATTTATATTAGTTTTTACAAGGCTAATACATTTGCATACTCAATTGTAAATTTGTAAACAAAAAATTCACAACTCAGCTAATAATGCATTCACTTCAGAATTTGTATTTATATTAGTTTTTACATGGCTAATACATTTGCATACTCAATTGTAAATTTGTAAACAAAAAGTTCACATCTCAGCTAATAATGTAATTTGTAAACAAAAAGTTCACAACTCAGGTAATAATGCATGTATCCACGGCAGAATTTGTACTTATATTAGTTTTTACAAGGCTAATACATTTGCATACTCAATTGTAAATTTGTAAACAAAAAGTTCACAACTCAGCTAATAATGCCTGTATCCACTTCAGAATTTGTATTTATATTAGTTTTTACAAGGCTAATACATCTGCATACTCAATTGTAAATTTGTAAACAAAAAGTTCTCAACTCCGCTAATAATGCATGTATCCACGGCAGAATTTGTTTTTGTATTAGTTTTTACAAGGCTAATACATTTGCATACTCAATTGTAAATTTGTAAACAAAAAGTTCACAACTCAGCTAATAATGCCTGTATCCACTTCGGAATTTGTATTTATATTAGTTTTTACATGGCTAATACATTTGCATACTCAATTGTAAATTTGTAAACAAAAAGTTCACAACTCCGCTAATAATGCATGTATCCACGGCAGAATTTGTATTTATATTCGTTTTTACACGGCTAATACATTTGCATACTCAATTGTAAATTTGTAAACAAAAAGTTCACAGCTCAGCTAATAATGCCTGTATCGACTTCCGAATTTTAATTTATATTAGTTTTTACACGGCATACTCAATTGTAAATTTGTAAACAAAAAGTTCACAGCGCAGCTAATAATGCCTGTATCCACTTCAGAATTTGTATTTATATTAGTTTTTACAAGGCTAATACATTTGCATACTCAATTGTAAATTTGTAAACAAAAAGTTCACAACTCAGCTAATAATGCCTGTATCCACTTCAGAATTTTTATTTATATTAGTTTTTACATGGCTAATACATTTGCATACTCAATTGTAAATTTGTAAACAAAAAGTTCACAACTCCGCTAAAAATGCATGTATCCACGGCAGAATTTGTATTTATATTAGTTTTTACATGGCTAATACATTTGCATACTCAATTGCAAATTTGTAAACAAAAAGTTCACAACTCCGCTAATAATGCATGTATCCACAGCAGAATTTGTATTTATATTAGTTTTTACAAGGCTAATACATTTGCATACTCAATTGTAAATTTGTAAACAAAAAGTTCACAACTCAGCTAATAATGCCTATATCCACTTCAGAATTTGTATTTATAACAGTTTTTACACGGCTAATACATTTGCATACTCAATTGTAAATTTGAAAACAAAAAGTTCACATCTCAGCTAATAATGCATGTATCCACTTTAGAATTTGTATTTATAATAGTTTTTACACGGCTAATACATTTGCATACTAAATTGTAAATTTGTAAACAAAAAGTTCACATCTCAGCTAATAATGAAATTTGTAAACAAAAAGTTCACAACTCAGCTAATAATGCATGTATCCACTTAAGAATGTGTATAGTTTTTACACGGCTAATACATTTGCATACTCAATTGTGAATTTGTAAACAAAAAGTTCACAACTCCGCTAATAATGCATGTATCCACGGCAGAATTTGTATTTATATTAGTTTTTACAAGGCTAATACATTTGCATACTCAATTGTAAATTTGTAAACAAAAAGTTCACAACTCAGCTAATAATGCCTGTATCCACTTCAGAATTTGTATTTATATTAGTTTTTACATGGCTAATACATTTGCATACTCAATTGTAAATTTGTAAACAAAAAGTTTACAACTCCGCTAATAATGCATGTATCCACGGCAGAATTTGTACTTATATTAGTTTTTAGAAGGCTAATACATTTGCATACTCAATTGTTAATTTGTAGACAAAAAGTTCACAACTCAGCTAATAATGCCTGTATCCACTTCAGAATTTGTATTTATATTAGTTTTTACATGGCTAATACATTTGCATACTCAATTGTAAATTTGTAAACAAAAAGTTCACAACTCCGCTAATAATGCATGTATCCACGGCAGAATTTGTATTTATATTCGTTTTTACACGGCTAATACATTTGCATACTCAATTGTAAATTTGTAAACAAAAAGTTCACAGCTCAGCTAATAATGCCTGTATCGACTTCCGAATTTGTATTTATATTAGTTTTTACACGGCATACTCAATTGTAAATTTGTAAACAAAAAGTTCACAGCGCAGCTAATAATGCCTGTATCCACTTCAGAATTTGTATTTATATTAGTTTTTACAAGGCTAATACATTTGCATACTCAATTGTAAATTTGTAAACAAAAAGTTCACAACTCAGCTAATAATGCCTGTATCCACTTCAGAATTTGTATTTATAACAGTTTTTACATGGCTAATACATTTGCATACTCAATTGTAAATTTGTAAACAAAAAGTTCACAACTCCGCTAATAATGCATGTATCCACGGCAGAATTTGTATTTATATTAGTTTTTACAAGGCTAATACATTTGCATACTCAATTGTAAATTTGTAAACAAAAAGTTCATAACTCAGCTAATAATGCCTGTATCCACTTCAGAATTTGTATTTATATTAGTTTTTACATGGCTAATACATTTGCATACTCAATTGTAAATTTGTAAACAAAAAGTTCACAACTCCGCTAATAATGCATGTATCCACGGCAGAATTTGTACTTATATTAGTTTTTAGAAGGCTAATACATTTGCATACTCAATTGTTAATTTGTAGACAAAAAGTTCACAACTCAGCTAATAATGCCTGTATCCACTTCAGAATTTGTATTTATATTAGTTTTTACATGGCTAATACATTTGCATACTCAATTGTAAATTTGTAAACAAAAAGTTCACAACTCCGCTAATAATGCATGTATCCACGGCAGAATTTGTATTTATATTCGTTTTTACACGGCTAATACATTTGCATACTCAATTGTAAATTTGTAAACAAAAAGTTCACAGCTCAGCTAATAATGCCTGTATCGACTTCCGAATTTGTATTTATATTAGTTTTTACACGGCATACTCAATTGTAAATTTGTAAACAAAAAGTTCACAGCGCAGCTAATAATGCCTGTATCCACTTCAGAATTTGTATTTATATTAGTTTTTACAAGGCTAATACATTTGCATACTCAATTGTAAATTTGTAAACAAAAAGTTCACAACTCAGCTAATAATGCCTGTATCCACTTCAGAATTTGTATTTATAACAGTTTTTACATGGCTAATACATTTGCATACTCAATTGTAAATTTGTAAACAAAAAGTTCACAACTCCGCTAATAATGCATGTATCCACGGCAGAATTTGTATTTATATTCGTTTTTACACGGCTAATACATTTGCATACTCAATTGTAAATTTGTAAACAAAAAGTTCACAGCTCAGCTAATAATGCCTGTATCGACTTCCGAATTTGTATTTATATTAGTTTTAACACGGCATACTCAATTGTAAATTTGTAAACAAAAAGTTCACAGCGCAGCTAATAATGCCTGTATCCACTTCAGAATTTGTATTTATATTAGTTTTTACAAGGCTAATACATTTGCATACTCAATTGTAAATTTGTAAACAAAAAGTTCACAACTCAGCTAATAATGCCTGTATCCACTTCAGAATTTGTATTTATATTAGGTTTTACATGGCTAATACATTTGCATACTCAATTGTAAATTTGTAAACAAAAAGTTCACAACTCCGCTAATAATGCATGTATCCACGGCAGAATTTGTATTTATATTAGTTTTTACAAGGCTAATACATTTGCATACTCAATTGTAAATTTGTAAACAAAAAGTTCACAACTCAGCTAATAATGCCTGTATCCACTTCAGAATTTGTATTTATATTAGTTTTTACAAGGCTAATACATTTGCATACTCAATTGTATATTTGTAAACAAAAAGTTCACAACTCCGCTAATAATGCATGTATCCACGGCAGAATTTGTATTTATATTAGTTTTTACAAGGCTAATACATTTGCATACTCAATTGTAAATTTGTAAACAAAAAGTTCACAACTCAGCTAATAATGCCTGTATCCACTTCAGAATTTGTATTTATATTAGTTTTTACAAGGCTAATACATTTGCATACTCAATTGTAAATTTGTAAACAAAAAGTTCACAACTCAGATAATAATGCATAATCCACTTCAGAATTTGTATTTATAACAGTTTTTACACGGCTAATACATTTGCATACTCAATTGTAAATTTGAAAACAAAAAGTTCACATCTCAGCTAATATTGAAATTTGTAAACAAAAAGTTCACATCTCAGCTAATAATGCATGTATCCACTTTAGAATTTGTATTTATAATAGTTTTTACACGGCTAATACATTTGCATACTAAATTGTAAAGTTGTAAACAAAAAGTTCACATCTCAGCTAATAATGAAATTTGTAAACAAAAAGTTCACAACTCAGCTAATAATGCATGTATCCACTTAAGAATGTGTATAGTTTTTACACGGCTAATACATTTGCATACTCAATTGTAAATTTGTAAACAAAAAGTTCACAACTCAGCTAATAATGCCTGTATCCACTTCAGAATTTTTATTTATATTAGTTTTTACATGGCTAATACATTTGCATACTCAATTGTAAATTTGTAAACAAAAAGTTCACAACTCCGCTAAAAATGCATGTATCCACGGCAGAATTTGTATTTATATTAGTTTTTACATGGCTAATACATTTGCATACTCAATTGCAAATTTGTAAACAAAAAGTTCACAACTCCGCTAATAATGCATGTATCCACAGCAGAATTTGTATTTATATTAGTTTTTACAAGGCTAATACATTTGCATACTCAATTGTAAATTTGTAAACAAAAAGTTCACAACTCAGCTAATAATGCCTATATCCACTTCAGAATTTGTATTTATAACAGTTTTTACACGGCTAATACATTTGCATACTCAATTGTAAATTTGAAAACAAAAAGTTCACATCTCAGCTAATAATGCATGTATCCACTTTAGAATTTGTATTTATAATAGTTTTTACACGGCTAATACATTTGCATACTAAATTGTAAATTTGTAAACAAAAAGTTCACATCTCAGCTAATAATGAAATTTGTAAACAAAAAGTTCACAACTCAGCTAATAATGCATGTATCCACTTAAGAATGTGTATAGTTTTTACACGGCTAATACATTTGCATACTCAATTGTGAATTTGTAAACAAAAAGTTCACAACTCCGCTAATAATGCATGTATCCACGGCAGAATTTGTATTTATATTAGTTTTTACAAGGCTAATACATTTGCATACTCAATTGTAAATTTGTAAACAAAAAGTTCACAACTCAGCTAATAATGCCTGTATCCACTTCAGAATTTGTATTTATATTAGTTTTTACATGGCTAATACATTTGCATACTCAATTGTAAATTTGTAAGCAAAAAGTTCACAACTCCGCTAATAATGCATGTATCCACGGCAGAATTTGTACTTATATTAGTTTTTAGAAGGCTAATACATTTGCATACTCAATTGTAAATTTGTAAACAAAAAGTTCACAACTCAGCTAATAATGCCTGTATCCACTTCAGAATTTGTATTTATATTAGTTTTTACATGGCTAATACATTTGCATACTCAATTGTAAATTTGTAAACAAAAAGTTCACAACTCCGCTAATAATGCATGTATCCACGGCAGAATTTGTACTTATATTAGTTTTTAGAAGGCTAATACATTTGCATACTCAATTGTAAATTTGTAAACAAAAAGTTCACAACTCAGCTAATAATGCCTGTATCCACTTCAGAATTTGTATTTATATTAGTTTTTACATGGCTAATACATTTGCATACTCAATTGTAAATTTGTAAACAAAAAGTTCACAACTCCGCTAGTAATGCATGTATCCACGGCAGAATTTGTATTTATATTCGTTTTTACAAGGCTAATACATTTGCATACTCAATTGTAAATTTGTAAACAAAAAGTTCACAGCTCAGCTAATAATGCCTGTATCGACTTCCGAATTTGTATTTATATTAGTTTTTACACGGCATACTCAATTGTAAATTTGTAAACAAAAAGTTCACAACTCCGCTAATAATGCATGTATCCACGGCAGAATTTGTATTTATATTAGTTTTTACAAGGCTAATACATTTGCATACTCAATTGTAAATTTGTAAACAAAAAGTTCACAGCTCAGCTAATAATGCCTGTATCGACTTCCGAATTTGTATTTATATTAGTTTTTACACGGCATACTCAATTGTAAATTTGTAAACAAAAAGTTCACAGCGCAGCTAATAATGCCTGTATCCACTTCAGAATTTGTATTTATATTAGTTTTTACAAGGCTAATACATTTGCATACTCAATTGTAAATTTGTAAACAAAAAGTTCACAACTCAGCTAATAATGCCTGTATCCACTTCAGAATTTGTATTTATATTAGTTTTTACTTGGCTAATACATTTGCATACTCAATTGTAAATTTGTAAACAAAAAGTTCACAACTCCGCTAATAATGCATGTATCCACTTCAGAATTTGTATTTATATTAGTTTTTACAAGGCTAATACATTTGCATACTCAATTGTAAATTTGTAAACAAAAAGTTCACAACTCCGCTAATAATGCATGTATCCACGGCAGAATTTGTATTTATATTAGTTTTTACAAGGCTAATACATTTGCATACTCAATTGTAAATTTGTAAACAAAAAGTTCACAACTCCGCTAATAATGCATGTATCCACGGCAGAATTTGTATTTATATTAGTTTTTACAAGGCTAATACATTTGCATACTCAATTGTAAATTTGTAAACAAAAAGTTCACAGCTCAGCTAATAATGCCTGTATCCACTTTAGAATTTGTATTTATATTAGTTTTTACAAGGCTAATACATTTGCATACTCAATTGTAAATTTGTAAACAAAAAGTTCACAACTCAGCTAATAATGCCTGTATCCACTTCAGAATTTGTATTTATATTAGTTTTTACTTGGCTAATACATTTGCATACTCAATTGTAAATTTGTAAACAAAAAGTTCACAACTCCGCTAATAATGCATGTATCCACTTCAGAATTTGTATTTATATTAGTTTTTACAAGGCTAATACATTTGCATACTCAATTGTAAATTTGTAAACAAAAAGTTCACAACTCCGCTAATAATGCATGTATCCACGGCAGAATTTGTATTTATATTAGTTTTTACAAGGCTAATACATTTGCATACTCAATTGTAAATTTGTAAACAAAAAGTTCACAGCTCAGCTAATAATGCCTGTATCGACTTCCGAATTTGTATTTATATTAGTTTTTACACGGCATACTCAATTGTAAATTTGTAAACAAAAAGTTCACAGCGCAGCTAATAATGCCTGTATCCACTTCAGAATTTGTATTTATATTAGTTTTTACAAGGCTAATACATTTGCATACTCAATTGTAAATTTGTAAACAAAAAGTTCACAACTCAGCTAATAATGCCTGTATCCACTTCAGAATTTGTATTTATAACAGTTTTTACACGGCTAATACATTTGCATACTCAATTGTAAATTTGAAAACAAAAAGTTCACATCTCAGCTAATAATGCATGTATCCACTTTAGAATTTGTATTTATTATAGTTTTTACACGTCTAATACATTTGCATACTAAATTGTAAATTTGTAAACAAAAAGTTCACATCTCAGCTAATAATGCATGTATCCATGGTAGAATTTGTACTTATATTAGTTTTTACATGGCTTATACATTTGCATACTCAATTGTAAATTTGTAAACAAAAAGTTCACAACTCAGCTAATAATGCATGTATCCACTTCAGAATTTGTATTTATATTAGTTTTTACATGGCTAATACATTTGCATACTCAATTGTAAATTTGTAAACAAAAAGTTCACAACTCCGCTAATAATGCATGTATCCACGGCAGAATTTGTATTTATATTAGTTTTTACAAGGCTAATACATTTGCATACTCAATTGTAAATTTGTAAACAAAAAGTTCACAGCTCAGCTAATAATGCCTGTATCCACTTCAGAATTTGTATTTATATTAGTTTTTACAAGGCTAATACATTTGCATACTCAATTGTAAATTTGTAAACAAAAAGTTCACAACTCAGCTTATAATGCCTGTATCCACTTCAGAATTTGTATTTATATTAGTTTTTACTTGGCTAATACATTTGCATACTCAATTGTAAATTTGTAAACAAAAAGTTCACAACTCCGCTAATAATGCATGTATCCACTTCAGAATTTGTATTTATATTAGTTTTTACAAGGCTAATACATTTGCATACTCAATTGTAAATTTGTAAACAAAAAGTTCACAACTCAGATAATAATGCATAATCCACTTCAGAATTTGTATTTATAACAGTTTTTACACGGCTAATACATTTGCATACTCAATTGTAAATTTGAAAACAAAAAGTTCACATCTCAGCTAATAATGCATGTATCCACTTTAGAATTTGTATTTATAATAGTTTTTACACGGCTAATACATTTGCATACTCAATTGTAAATTTGTAAACAAAAGGTTCACAACTCCGCTAATAATGCATGTATCCACGGCAGAATTTGTATTTATATTAGTTTTTACAAGGCTAATACATTTGCATACTCAATTGTAAATTTGGAAACAAAAAGTTCACAACTCAGCTAATAATGCCTGTATCCACTTCAGAATTTGTATTTATATTAGTTTTTAGAAGGCTAATACATTTGCATACTCAATTGTAAATTTGTAAACAAAAAGTTCACAACTCAGCTAATAATGCCTGTATCCACTTCAGAATTTGTATTTATATTAGTTTTTACATGGCTAATACATTTGCATACTCAATTGTAAATTTGTAAACAAAAAGTTCACAACTCCGCTAATAATGCATGTATCCACGGCAGAATTTGTACTTATATTAGTTTTTAGAAGGCTAATACATTTGCATACTCAATTGTAAATTTGTAAACAAAAAGTTCACAACTCAGCTAATAATGCCTGTATCCACTTCAGAATTTGTATTTATATTAGTTTTTACATGGCTAATACATTTGCATACTCAATTGTAAATTTGTAAACAAAAAGTTCACAACTCCGCTAATAATGCATGTATCCACGGCAGAATTTGTATTTATATTCGTTTTTACAAGGCTAATACATTTGCATACTCAATTGTAAATTTGTAAACAAAAAGTTCACAGCTCAGCTAATAATGCCTGTATCGACTTCCGAATTTGTATTTATATTAGTTTTTACACGGCATACTCAATTGTAAATTTGTAAACAAAAAGTTCACAGCGCAGCTAATAATGCCTGTATCCACTTCAGAATTTGTATTTATATTAGTTTTTACAAGGCTAATACATTTGCATACTCAATTGTAAATTTGTAAACAAAAAGTTCACAACTCAGCTAATAATGCCTGTATCCACTTCAGAATTTGTATTTATAACAGTTTTTACACGGCTAATACATTTGCATATTCAATTGTAAATTTGAAAACAAAAAGTTCACATCTCAGCTAATAATGCATGTATCCACTTTAGAATTTGTATTTATAATAGTTTTTACACGTCTAATACATTTGCATACTAAATTGTAAATTTGTAAACAAAAAGTTCACATCTCAGCTAATAATGCATGTATCCATGGTAGAATTTGTACTTATATTAGTTTTTACATGGCTTATACATTTGCATACTCAATTGTAAATTTGTAAACAAAAAGTTCACAACTCAGCTAATAATGCATGTATCCACTTCAGAATTTGTATTTATATTAGTTTTTACATGGCTAATACATTTGCATACTCAATTGTAAATTTGTAAACAAAAAGTTCACAACTCAGCTAATAATGCATGTATCCACGGCAGAATTTGTATTTATATTAGTTTTTACAAGGCTAATACATTTGCATACTCAATTGTAAATTTGTAAACAAAAAGTTCACAGCTCAGCTAATAATGCCTGTATCCACTTCAGAATTTGTATTTATATTAGTTTTTACAAGGCTAATACATTTGCATACTCAATTGTAAATTTGTAAACAAAAAGTTCAAAACTCAGCTAATAATGCCTGTATCCACTTCAGAATTTGTATTTATATTAGTTTTTACTTGGCTAATACATTTGCATACTCAATTGTAAATTTGTAAACAAAAAGTTCACAACTCCGCTAATAATGCATGTATCCACTTCAGAATTTGTATTTATATTAGTTTTTACAAGGCTAATACATTTGCATACTCAATTGTAAATTTGTAAACAAAAAGTTCACAACTCAGATAATAATGCATAATCCACTTCAGAATTTGTATTTATAACAGTTTTTACACGGCTAATACATTTGCATACTCAATTGTAAATTTGAAAACAAAAAGTTCACATCTCAGCTAATAATGCATGTATCCACTTTAGAATTTGTATTTATAATAGTTTTTACACGGCTAATACATTTTCATACTCAATTGTAAATTTGTAAACAAAAGGTTCACAACTCCGCTAATAATGCATGTATCCACGGCAGAATTTGTATTTATATTAGTTTTTACAAGGCTAATACATTTGCATACTCAATTGTAAATTTGTAAACAAAAAGTTCACAACTCAGCTAATAATGCCTGTATCCACTTCAGAATTTGTATTTATATTAGTTTTTACAAGGCTAATACATTTGCATACTCAATTGTAAATTTGTAAACAAAAAGTTCACAACTTCGCTAATAATGCATGTATCCACGGCAGAATTTATATTTATATTAGTTTTTACAAGGCTAATTCATTTGCATACTCAATTGTAAATTTGTAAACAAAAAGTTCACAACTCAGCTAATAATGCCTGTATCCACTTCAGAATTTGTATTTATATTAGTTTTTACATGGCTAATACATTTGCATACTCAATTGTAAATTTGTAAACAAAAAGTTCACAACTCCGCTAATAATGCATGTATCCACTTCAGAATTTGTATTTATATTAGTTTTTACAAGGCTAATACATTTGCATACTCAATTGTAAATTTGTAAACAAAAAGTTCACAACTCAGATAATAATGCATAATCCACTTCAGAATTTGTATTTATAACAGTTTTTACACGGCTAATACATTTGCATACTCAATTGTAAATTTGAAAACAAAAAGTTCACATCTCAGCTAATAATGCATGTATCCACTTTAGAATTTGTATTTATAATAGTTTTTACACAGCTAATACATTTGCATACTAAATTGTAAATTTGTAAACAAAAAGTTCACATCTCAGCTAATAATGAAATTTGTAAACAAAAAGTTCACAACTCCGCTAATAATGAATGTATCCACGGCAGAATGTGTATAGTTTTTACACGGCTAATACATTTGCATACTCAATTGTGAATTTGTAAACAAAAAGTTCACAACTCCGCTAATAATGCATGTATCCACGGCAGAATTTGTATTTATATTAGTTTTTACAAGGCTAATACATTTGCATACTCAATTGTAAATTTGTAAACAAAAAGTTCACAACTCAGCTAATAATGCCTGTATCCACTTCAGAATTTGTATTTATATTAGTTTTTACATGGCTAATACATTTGAATACTCAATTGTAAATTTGTAAACAAAGAGTTCACATCTCAGCTAATAATGAAATTTGTAAACAAAAAGTTCACAACTCAGGTAATAATGCATGTATCCACGGCAGAATTTGTACTTATATTAGTTTTTATAAGGCTAATACATTTGCATACTCAATTGTAAATTTGTAAACAAAAAGTTCACAACACAGCTAATAATGCCTGTATCCACTTCAGAATTTAGTATTTATATTAGTTTTTACATGGCTAATACATTTGCATACTCAATTGTAAATTTGTAAACAAAAAGTTCACAACTCCGCTAATAATGAATGTATCCACGGCAGAATTTGTATTTATATTAGTTTTTACAAGGCTAATACATTTGCATACTCAATTGTAAATTTGTAAACAAAAAGTTCACAACTCAGCTAATAATGCCTGTATCCACTTCTGAATTTGTATTTATATTAGTTTTTACATGGCTAATACATTTGCATACTCAATTGTAAATTTGTAAGCAAAAAGTTCACAACTCCGCTAATAATGCCTGTATCCACTTCAGAATTTGTATTTATATTAGTTTTTACAAGGCTAATACATTTGCATACTCAATTGTAAATTTGTAAACAAAAAGTTCACAGCTCAGCTAATAATGCCTGTATCGACTTCCGAATTTGTATTTATATTAGTTTTTACACGGCATACTCAATTGTAAATTTGTAAACAAAAAGTTCACAGCGCAGCTAATAATGCCTGTATCCACTTCAGAATTTGAATTTATATTAGTTTTTACAAGGCTAATACATTTGCATACTCAATTGTAAATTTGTAAACAAAAAGTTCACAACTCAGCTAATAATGCCTATATCCACTTCAGAATTTGTATTTATATTAGTTTTTACAAGCCTAATACATTTGCATACTCAATTGTAAATTTGTAAACAAAAAGTTCACAACTCAGCTAATAATGCCTGTATCCACTTCAGAATTTAGTATTTATATTAGTTTTTACATGGCTAATACATTTGCATACTCAATTGCAAATTTGTAAACAAAAAGTTCACAACTCAGCTAATAATGCATGTATCCATGGTAGAATTTGTACTTATATTAGTTTTTACAAGGCTAATACATTTGCATACTCAATTGTAAATTTGTAAACAAAAAGTTCACAACTCAGCTAATAATGCCTGTATCCACTTCCGAATTTGTATTTATATTAGTTTTCACAAGGCTAATACATTTGCATACTCAATTGTAAATTTGTAAACAAAAAGTTCACAACTCCGCTAATAATGAATGTATCCACGGCAGAATTTGTATTTATATTAGTTTTTACAAGGCTAATACATTTGCATACTCAATTGTAAATTTGTAAACAAAAAGTTCACAACTCAGCTAATAATGCCTGTATCCACTTCAGAATTTGTATTTATATTAGTTTTTACAAGGCTAATACATTTGCATACTCAATTGTAAATTTGTAAACAAAAAGTTCACAACTCAGCTAATAATGCCTGTATCCACGGCAGAATTTGTATTTATATTAGTTTTTACATGGCTAATACATTTGCATACTCAATTGTAAATTTGTAAACAAAAAGTTCACAACTCCGCTAATAATGCATGTATCCACGGCAGAATTTCTATTTATATTAGTTTTTACAAGGCTAATACATTTGCATACTCAATTGTAAATTTGTAAACAAAAAGTTCACAACTCAGCTAATAATGCCTGTATCCACTTCAGAATTTGTATTTATATTAGTTTTTACAAGGCTAATACATTTGCATACTCAATTGTAAATTTGTAAACAAAAAGTTAACAACTCCGCTAATAATGAATGTATCCACGGCAGAATTTGTATTTATATTAGTTTTTACATGGCTAATACATTTGCATACTCAATTGTAAATTTGTAAACAAAAAGTTCACAACTCAGATAATAATGCATAATCCACTTCAGAATTTGTATTTATAACAGTTTTTACACGGCTAATACATTTGCATACTCAATTGTAAATTTGAAAACAAAAAGTTCACATCTCAGCTAATAATGCATGTATCCACTTTAGAATTTGTATTTATAATAGTTTTTACACGGCTAATACATTTGCATACTAAATTGTAAATTTGTAAACAAAAAGTTCACATCTCAGCTAATAATGAAATTTGTAAACAAAAAGTTCACAACTCCGCTAATAATGAATGTATCCACGGCAGAATGTGTATAGTTTTTACACGGCTAATACATTTGCATACTCAATTGTGAATTTGTAAACAAAAAGTTCACAACTCCGCTAATAATGCATGTATCCACGGCAGAATTTGTATTTATATTAGTTTTTACAAGGCTAATACATTTGCATACTCAATTGTAAATTTGTAAACAAAAAGTTCACAACTCAGCTAATAATGCCTGTATCCACTTCAGAATTTTTATTTATATTAGTTTTTACAAGGCTAATACATTTGCATACTCAATTGTAAATTTGTAAACAAAAAGTTCACAACTCAGCTAATAATGCCTGTATCCACTTCAGAATTTGTATTTATATTAGTTTTTACAAGGCTAATACATTTGCATACTCAATTGTAAATTTGTAAACAAAAAGTTAACAACTCCGCTAATAATGAATGTATCCACGGCAGAATTTGTATTTATATTAGTTTTTACATGGCTAATACATTTGCATACTCAATTGTAAATTTGTAAACAAAAAGTTCACAACTCAGATAATAATGCATAATCCACTTCAGAATTTGTATTTATAACAGTTTTTACACGGCTAATACATTTGCATACTCAATTGTAAATTTGAAAACAAAAAGTTCACATCTCAGCTAATAATGCATGTATCCACTTTAGAATTTGTATTTATAATAGTTTTTACACGGCTAATACATTTGCATACTAAATTGTAAATTTGTAAACAAAAAGTTCACATCTCAGCTAATAATGAAATTTGTAAACAAAAAGTTCACAACTCCGCTAATAATGAATGTATCCACGGCAGAATGTGTATAGTTTTTACACGGCTAATACATTTGCATACTCAATTGTGAATTTGTAAACAAAAAGTTCACAACTCCGCTAATAATGCATGTATCCACGGCAGAATTTGTATTTATATTAGTTTTTACAAGGCTAATACATTTGCATACTCAATTGTAAATTTGTAAACAAAAAGTTCACAACTCAGCTAATAATGCCTGTATCCACTTCAGAATTTGTATTTATATTAGTTTTTACAAGGCTAATACATTTGCATACTCAATTGTAAATTTGTAAACAAAAAGTTCACAACTCAGCTAATAATGCCTGTATCCACGGCAGAATTTGTATTTATATTAGTTTTTACATGGCTAATACATTTGCATACTCAATTGTAAATTTGTAAACAAAAAGTTCACAACTCCGCTAATAATGCATGTATCCACTTCAGAATTTGTATTTATATTAGTTTTTACAAGGCTAATACATTTGCATACTCAATTGTAAATTTGTAAACAAAAAGTTCACAGCTCAGCTAATAATGCCTGTATCGACTTCCGAATTTGTATTTATATTAGTTTTTACACGGCATACTCAATTGTAAATTTGTAAACAAAAAGTTCACAACTCCGCTAATAATGCATGTATCCACGGCAGAATTTGTATTTATATTAGTTTTTACAAGGCTAATACATTTGCATACTCAATTGTAAATTTGTAAACAAAAAGTTCACAACTCAGCTAATAATGCCTGTATCCACTTCAGAATTTGTATTTATATTAGTTTTTACAAGGCTAATACATTTGCATACTCAATTGTAAATTTGTAAACAAAAAGTTCACAACTCAGCTAATAATGCCTGTATCCACGGCAGAATTTGTATTTATATTAGTTTTTACATGGCTAATACATTTGCATACTCAATTGTAAATTTGTAAACAAAAAGTTCACAACTCCGCTAATAATGCATGTATCCACTTCAGAATTTGAATTTATATTAGTTTTTACAAGGCTAATACATTTGCATACTCAATTGTAAATTTGTAAACAAAAAGTTCACAACTCAGCTAATAATGCCTATATCCACTTCAGAATTTGTATTTATATTAGTTTTTACAAGCCTAATACATTTGCATACTCAATTGTAAATTTGTAAACAAAAAGTTCACAACTCAGCTAATAATGCCTGTATCCACTTCAGAATTTAGTATTTATATTAGTTTTTACATGGCTAATACATTTGCATACTCAATTGCAAATTTGTAAACAAAAAGTTCACAACTCAGCTAATAATGCATGTATCCATGGTAGAATTTGTACTTATATTAGTTTTTTCAAGGCTAATACATTTGCATACTCAATTGTAAATTTGTAAACAAAAAGTTCACAACTCAGCTAATAATGCCTGTATCCACTTCCGAATTTGTATTTATATTAGTTTTTACAAGGCTAATACATTTGCATACTCAATTGTAAATTTGTAAACAAAAAGTTCACAACTCCGCTAATAATGAATGTATCCACGGCAGAATTTGTATTTATATTAGTTTTTACAAGGCTAATACATTTGCATACTCAATTGTAAATTTGTAAACAAAAAGTTCACAACTCAGCTAATAATGCCTGTATCCACTTCAGAATTTGTATTTATATTAGTTTTTACAAGGCTAATACATTTGCATACTCAATTGTAAATTTGTAAACAAAAAGTTCACAACTCAGCTAATAATGCCTGTATCCACGGCAGAATTTGTATTTATATTAGTTTTTACATGGCTAATACATTTGCATACTCAATTGTAAATTTGTAAACAAAAAGTTCACAACTCCACTAATAATGCATGTATCCACGGCAGAATTTGTATTTATATTAGTTTTTACAAGGCTAATACATTTGCATACTCAATTGTAAATTTGTAAACAAAAAGTTCACAACTCAGCTAATAATGCCTGTATCCACTTCAGAATTTGTATTTATATTAGTTTTTACAAGGCTAATACATTTGCATACTAAATTGTAAATTTGTAAACAAAAAGTTCACATCTCAGCTAATAATGAAATTTGTAAACAAAAAGTTCACAACTCCGCTAATAATGAATGTATCCACGGCAGAATGTGTATAGTTTTTACACGGCTAATACATTTGCATACTCAATTGTGAATTTGTAAACAAAAAGTTCACAACTCCGCTAATAATGCATGTATCCACGGCAGAATTTGTATTTATATTAGTTTTTACAAGGCTAATACATTTGCATACTCAATTGTAAATTTGTAAACAAAAAGTTCACAACTCAGCTAATAATGCCTGTATCCACTTCAGAATTTGTATTTATATTAGTTTTTACAAGGCTAATACATTTGCATACTCAATTGTAAATTTGTAAACAAAAAGTTCACAACTCAGCTAATAATGCCTGTATCCACGGCAGAATTTGTATTTATATTAGTTTTTACATGGCTAATACATTTGCATACTCAATTGTAAATTTGTAAACAAAAAGTTCACAACTCCGCTAATAATGCATGTATCCACTTCAGAATTTGTATTTATATTAGTTTTTACAAGGCTAATACATTTGCATACTCAATTGTAAATTTGTAAACAAAAAGTTCACAGCTCAGCTAATAATGCCTGTATCCACTTCAGAATTTGTATTTATATTAGTTTTTACAAGGCTAATACATTTGCATACTCAATTGTAAATTTGTAAACAAAAAGTTCACAACTCAGCTAATAATGCCTGTATCCACTTCAGAATTTGTATTTATATTAGTTTTTACAAGGCTAATACATTTGCATACTCAATTGTAAATTTGAAAACAAAAAGTTCACATCTCAGCTAATAATGCATGTATCCACTTTAGAATTTGTATTTATAATAGTTTTTACAAGGCTAATTCATTTGCATACTCAATTGTAAATTTGTAAACAAAAAGTTCACAACTCAGCTAATAATGCCTGTATCCACTTCAGAATTTGTATTTATATTAGTTTTTACATGGCTAATACATTTGCATACTCAATTGTAAATTTGTAAACAAAAAGTTCACAACTCAGCTAATAATGCCTGTATCCACTTCAGAATTTGTATTTATATTAGTTTTTACAAGGCTAATACATTTGCATACTAAATTGTAAATTTGTAAACAAAAAGTTCACATCTCAGCTAATAATGAAATTTGTAAACAAAAAGTTCACAACTCCGCTAATAATGAATGTATCCACGGCAGAATGTGTATAGTTTTTACACGGCTAATACATTTGCATACTCAATTGTGAATTTGTAAACAAAAAGTTCACAACTCAGCTAATAATGCCTGTATCCACTTCAGAATTTGTATTTATATTAGTTTTTACAAGGCTAATACATTTGCATACTCAATTGTAAATTTGTAAACAAAAAGTTCACAACTCCGCTAATAATGCATGTATCCACTTCAGAATTTGTATTTATATTAGTTTTTACAAGGCTAATACATTTGCATACTCAATTGTAAATTTGTAAACAAAAAGTTCACAACTCAGCTAATAATGCCTGTATCCACTTCAGAATTTGTATTTATATTAGTTTTTACAAGGCTAATACATTTGCATACTCAATTGTAAATTTGTAAACAAAAAGTTCACAACTCCGCTAATAATGCATGTATCCACGGCAGAATTTATATTTATATTAGTTTTTACAAGGCTAATTCATTTGCATACTCAATTGTAAATTTGTAAACAAAAAGTTCACAACACAGCTAATAATGCCTGTATCCACTTCAGAATTTAGTATTTATATTAGTTTTTACATGGCTAATACATTTGCATACTCAATTGTAAATTTGTAAACAAAAAGTTCACAACTCCGCTAATAATGAATGTATCCACGGCAGAATTTGTATTTATATTAGTTTTTACAAGGCTAATACATTTGCATACTCAATTGTAAATTTGTAAACAAAAAGTTCACAACTCAGCTAATAATGCCTGTATCCACTTCTGAATTTGTATTTATATTAGTTTTTACATGGCTAATACATTTGCATACTCAATTGTAAATTTGTAAGCAAAAAGTTCACAACTCCGCTAATAATGCCTGTATCCACTTCAGAATTTGTATTTATATTAGTTTTTACAAGGCTAATACATTTGCATACTCAATTGTAAATTTGTAAACAAAAAGTTCACAGCTCAGCTAATAATGCCTGTATCGACTTCCGAATTTGTATTTATATTAGTTTTTACACGGCATACTCAATTGTAAATTTGTAAACAAAAAGTTCACAGCGCAGCTAATAATGCCTGTATCCACTTCAGAATTTGAATTTATATTAGTTTTTACAAGGCTAATACATTTGCATACTCAATTGTAAATTTGTAAACAAAAAGTTCACAACTCAGCTAATAATGCCTATATCCACTTCAGAATTTGTATTTATATTAGTTTTTACAAGCCTAATACATTTGCATACTCAATTGTAAATTTGTAAACAAAAAGTTCACAACTCAGCTAATAATGCCTGTATCCACTTCAGAATTTAGTATTTATATTAGTTTTTACATGGCTAATACATTTGCATACTCAATTGCAAATTTGTAAACAAAAAGTTCACAACTCAGCTAATAATGCATGTATCCATGGTAGAATTTGTACTTATATTAGTTTTTACAAGGCTAATACATTTGCATACTCAATTGTAAATTTGTAAACAAAAAGTTCACAACTCAGCAAATAATGCCTGTATCCACTTCCGAATTTGTATTTATATTAGTTTTTACAAGGCTAATACATTTGCATACTCAATTGTAAATTTGTAAACAAAAAGTTCACAACTCCGCTAATAATGAATGTATCCACGGCAGAATTTGTATTTATATTAGTTTTTACAAGGCTAATACATTTGCATACTCAATTGTAAATTTGTAAACAAAAAGTTCACAACTCAGCTAATAATGCCTGTATCCACTTCAGAATTTGTATTTATATTAGTTTTTACAAGGCTAATACATTTGCATACTCAATTGTAAATTTGTAAACAAAAAGTTCACAACTCAGCTAATAATGCCTGTATCCACGGCAGAATTTGTATTTATATTAGTTTTTACATGGCTAATACATTTGCATACTCAATTGTAAATTTGTAAACAAAAAGTTCACAACTCCGCTAATAATGCATGTATCCACGGCAGAATTTCTATTTATATTAGTTTTTACAAGGCTAATACATTTGCATACTCAATTGTAAATTTGTAAACAAAAAGTTCACAACTCAGCTAATAATGCCTGTATCCACTTCAGAATTTGTATTTATATTAGTTTTTACAAGGCTAATACATTTGCATACTCAATTGTAAATTTGTAAACAAAAAGTTAACAACTCCGCTAATAATGAATGTATCCACGGCAGAATTTGTATTTATATTAGTTTTTACATGGCTAATACATTTGCATACTCAATTGTAAATTTGTAAACAAAAAGTTCACAACTCAGATAATAATGCATAATCCACTTCAGAATTTGTATTTATAACAGTTTTTACACGGCTAATACATTTGCATACTCAATTGTAAATTTGAAAACAAAAAGTTCACATCTCAGCTAATAATGCATGTATCCACTTTAGAATTTGTATTTATAATAGTTTTTACACGGCTAATACATTTGCATACTAAATTGTAAATTTGTAAACAAAAAGTTCACATCTCAGCTAATAATGAAATTTGTAAACAAAAAGTTCACAACTCCGCTAATAATGAATGTATCCACGGCAGAATGTGTATAGTTTTTACACGGCTAATACATTTGCATACTCAATTGTGAATTTGTAAACAAAAAGTTCACAACTCCGCTAATAATGCATGTATCCACGGCAGAATTTGTATTTATATTAGTTTTTACAAGGCTAATACATTTGCATACTCAATTGTAAATTTGTAAACAAAAAGTTCACAACTCAGCTAATAATGCCTGTATCCACTTCAGAATTTGTATTTATATTAGTTTTTACAAGGCTAATACATTTGCATACTCAATTGTAAATTTGTAAACAAAAAGTTCACAACTCAGCTAATAATGCCTGTATCCACGGCAGAATTTGTATTTATATTAGTTTTTACATGGCTAATACATTTGCATACTCAATTGTAAATTTGTAAACAAAAAGTTCACAACTCCGCTAATAATGCATGTATCCACTTCAGAATTTGTATTTATATTAGTTTTTACAAGGCTAATACATTTGCATACTCAATTGTAAATTTGTAAACAAAAAGTTCACAGCTCAGCTAATAATGCCTGTATCGACTTCCGAATTTGTATTTATATTAGTTTTTACACGGCATACTCAATTGTAAATTTGTAAACAAAAAGTTCACAGCGCAGCTAATAATGCCTGTATCCACTTCAGAATTTGAATTTATATTAGTTTTTACAAGGCTAATACATTTGCATACTCAATTGTAAATTTGTAAACAAAAAGTTCACAACTCAGCTAATAATGCCTATATCCACTTCAGAATTTGTATTTATATTAGTTTTTACAAGCCTAATACATTTGCATACTCAATTGTAAATTTGTAAACAAAAAGTTCACAACTCAGCTAATAATGCCTGTATCCACTTCAGAATTTAGTATTTATATTAGTTTTTACATGGCTAATACATTTGCATACTCAATTGCAAATTTGTAAACAAAAAGTTCACAACTCAGCTAATAATGCATGTATCCATGGTAGAATTTGTACTTATATTAGTTTTTACAAGGCTAATACATTTGCATACTCAATTGTAAATTTGTAAACAAAAAGTTCACAACTCAGCTAATAATGCCTGTATCCACTTCCGAATTTGTATTTATATTAGTTTTTACAAGGCTAATACATTTGCATACTCAATTGTAAATTTGTAAACAAAAAGTTCACAACTCCGCTAATAATGAATGTATCCACGGCAGAATTTGTATTTATATTAGTTTTTACAAGGCTAATACATTTGCATACTCAATTGTAAATTTGTAAACAAAAAGTTCACAACTCAGCTAATAATGCCTGTATCCACTTCAGAATTTGTATTTATATTAGTTTTTACAAGGCTAATACATTTGCATACTCAATTGTAAATTTGTAAACAAAAAGTTCACAACTCAGCTAATAATGCCTGTATCCACGGCAGAATTTGTATTTATATTAGTTTTTACATGGCTAATACATTTGCATACTCAATTGTAAATTTGTAAACAAAAAGTTCACAACTCCGCTAATAATGCATGTATCCACGGCAGAATTTGTATTTATATTAGTTTTTACAAGGCTAATACATTTGCATACTCAATTGTAAATTTGTAAACAAAAAGTTCACAACTCAGCTAATAATGCCTGTATCCACTTCAGAATTTGTATTTATATTAGTTTTTACAAAGCTAATACATTTGCATACTAAATTGTAAATTTGTAAACAAAAAGTTCACATCTCAGCTAATAATGAAATTTGTAAACAAAAAGTTCACAACTCCGCTAATAATGAATGTATCCACGGCAGAATGTGTATAGTTTTTACACGGCTAATACATTTGCATACTCAATTGTGAATTTGTAAACAAAAAGTTCACAACTCCGCTAATAATGCATGTATCCACGGCAGAATTTGTATTTATATTAGTTTTTACAAGGCTAATACATTTGCATACTCAATTGTAAATTTGTAAACAAAAAGTTCACAACTCAGCTAATAATGCCTGTATCCACTTCAGAATTTGTATTTATATTAGTTTTTACAAGGCTAATACATTTGCATACTCAATTGTAAATTTGTAAACAAAAAGTTCACAACTCAGCTAATAATGCCTGTATCCACGGCAGAATTTGTATTTATATTAGTTTTTACATGGCTAATACATTTGCATACTCAATTGTAAATTTGTAAACAAAAAGTTCACAACTCCGCTAATAATGCATGTATCCACTTCAGAATTTGTATTTATATTAGTTTTTACAAGGCTAATACATTTGCATACTCAATTGTAAATTTGTAAACAAAAAGTTCACAGCTCAGCTAATAATGCCTGTATCGACTTCCGAATTTGTATTTATATTAGTTTTTACACGGCATACTCAATTGTAAATTTGTAAACAAAAAGTTCACAGCGCAGCTAATAATGCCTGTATCCACTTCAGAATTTGAATTTATATTAGTTTTTACAAGGCTAATACATTTGCATACTCAATTGTAAATTTGTAAACAAAAAGTTCACAACTCAGCTAATAATGCCTATATCCACTTCAGAATTTGTATTTATATTAGTTTTTACAAGGCTAATACATTTGCATACTCAATTGTAAATTTGTAAACAAAAAGTTCACAACTCAGCTAATAATGCCTGTATCCACTTCAGAATTTGTATTTATATTAGTTTTTACAAGGCTAATACATTTGCATACTCAATTGTAAATTTGTAAACAAAAAGTTCACAACTCAGCTAATAATGCCTGTATCCACGGCAGAATTTGTATTTATATTAGTTTTTACATGGCTAATACATTTGCATACTCAATTGTAAATTTGTAAACAAAAAGTTCAAAACTCCGCTAATAATGCATGTATCCACGGCAGAATTTGTATTTATATTAGTTTTTACAAGGCTAATACATTTGCATACTCAATTGTAAATTTGTAAACAAAAAGTTCACAACTCAGCTAATAATGCCTGTATCCACTTCAGAATTTGTATTTATATTAGTTTTTACAAGGCTAATACATTTGCATACTCAATTGTAAATTTGTAAACAAAAAGTTAACAACTCCGCTAATAATGAATGTATCCACGGCAGAATTTGTATTTATATTAGTTTTTACATGGCTAATACATTTGCATACTCAATTGTAAATTTGTAAACAAAAAGTTCACAACTCAGATAATAATGCATAATCCACTTCAGAATTTGTATTTATAACAGTTTTTACACGGCTAATACATTTGCATACTCAATTGTAAATTTGAAAACAAAAAGTTCACATCTCAGCTAATAATGCATGTATCCACTTTAGAATTTGTATTTATAATAGTTTTTACACGGCTAATACATTTGCATACTAAATTGTAAATTTGTAAACAAAAAGTTCACATCTCAGCTAATAATGAAATTTGTAAACAAAAAGTTCACAACTCCGCTAATAATGAATGTGTCCATGGCAGAATGTGTATAGTTTTTACACGGCTAATACATTTGCATACTCAATTGTGAATTTGTAAACAAAAAGTTCACAACTCCGCTAATAATGCATGTATCCACGGCAGAATTTGTATTTATATTAGTTTTTACAAGGCTAATACATTTGCATACTCAATTGTAAATTTGTAAACAAAAAGTTCACAACTCAGCTAATAATGCCTGTATCCACTTCAGAATTTGTATTTATATTAGTTTTTACATGGCTAATACATTTGAATACTCAATTGTAAATTTGTAAACAAAGAGTTCACATCTCAGCTAATAATGAAATTTGTAAACAAAAAGTTCACAACTCAGGTAATAATGCATGTATCCACGGCAGAATTTGTACTTATATTAGTTTTTATAAGGCTAATACATTTGCATACTCAATTGTAAATTTGTAAACAAAAAGTTCACAGCTCAGCTAATAATGCCTGTATCGACTTCCGAATTTGTATTTATATTAGTTTTTACACGGCATACTCAATTGTAAATTTGTAAACAAAAAGTTCACAGCGCAGCTAATAATGCCTGTATCCACTTCAGAATTTGAATTTATATTAGTTTTTACAAGGCTAATACATTTGCATACTCAATTGTAAATTTGTAAACAAAAAGTTCACAACTCAGCTAATAATGCCTATATCCACTTCAGAATTTGTATTTATATTAGTTTTTACAAGCCTAATACATTTGCATACTCAATTGTAAATTTGTAAACAAAAAGTTCACAACTCAGCTAATAATGCCTGTATCCACTTCAGAATTTAGTATTTATATTAGTTTTTACATGGCTAATACATTTGCATACTCAATTGCAAATTTGTAAACAAAAAGTTCACAACTCAGCTAATAATGCCTGTATCCATGGTAGAATTTGTACTTATATTAGTTTTTACAAGGCTAATACATTTGCATACTCAATTGTAAATTTGTAAACAAAAAGTTCACAACTCAGCTAATAATGCCTGTATCCACTTCCGAATTTGTATTTATATTAGTTTTTACAAGGCTAATACATTTGCATACTCAATTGTAAATTTGAAAACAAAAAGTTCACATCTCAGCTAATAATGCATGTATCCACTTTAGAATTTGTATTTATAATAGTTTTTACACGGCTAATACATTTTCATACTCAATTGTAAATTTGTAAACAAAAGGTTCACAACTCCGCTAATAATGCATGTATCCACGGCAGAATTTGTATTTATATTAGTTTTTACAAGGCTAATACATTTGCATACTCAATTGTAAATTTGTAAACAAAAAGTTCACAACTCAGCTAATAATGCCTGTATCCACTTCAGAATTTGTATTTATATTAGTTTTTACAAGGCTAATACATTTGCATACTCAATTGTAAATTTGTAAACAAAAAGTTCACAACTCCGCTAATAATGCATGTATCCACGGCAGAATTTATATTTATATTAGTTTTTACAAGGCTAATTCATTTGCATACTCAATTGTAAATTTGTAAACAAAAAGTTCACAACTCAGCTAATAATGCCTGTATCCACTTCAGAATTTGTATTTATATTAGTTTTTACATGGCTAATACATTTGCATACTCAATTGTAAATTTGTAAACAAAAAGTTCACAACTCCGCTAATAATGCATGTATCCACTTCAGAATTTGTATTTATATTAGTTTTTACAAGGCTAATACATTTGCATACTCAATTGTAAATTTGTAAACAAAAAGTTCACAACTCCGCTAATAATGCATGTATCCACGGCAGAATTTATATTTATATTAGTTTTTACAAGGCTAATTCATTTGCATACTCAATTGTAAATTTGTAAACAAAAAGTTCACAACTCAGCTAATAATGCCTGTATCCACTTCAGAATTTGTATTTATATTAGTTTTTACATGGCTAATACATTTGCATACTCAATTGCAAATTTGTAAACAAAAAGTTCACAACTCAGCTAATAATGCATGTATCCATGGTAGAATTTGTACTTATATTAGTTTTTACAAGGCTAATACATTTGCATACTCAATTGTAAATTTGTAAACAAAAAAGTTCACAACTCAGCTAATAATGCCTGTATCCACTTCCGAATTTGTATTTATATTAGTTTTTACAAGGCTAATACATTTGCATACTCAATTGTAAATTTGTAAACAAAAAGTTCACAACTCCGCTAATAATGAATGTATCCACGGCAGAATTTGTATTTATATTAGTTTTTACAAGGCTAATACATTTGCATACTCAATTGTAAATTTGTAAACAAAAAGTTCACAACTCAGCTAATAATGCCTGTATCCACTTCAGAATTTGTATTTATATTAGTTTTTACAAGGCTAATACATTTGCATACTCAATTGTAAATTTGTAAACAAAAAGTTCACAACTCAGCTAATAATGCCTGTATCCACGGCAGAATTTGTATTTATATTAGTTTTTACATGGCTAATACATTTGCATACTCAATTGTAAATTTGTAAACAAAAAGTTCACAACTCCGCTAATAATGCATGTATCCACGGCAGAATTTGTATTTATATTAGTTTTTACAAGGCTAATACATTTGCATACTCAATTGTAAATTTGTAAACAAAAAGTTCACAACTCAGCTAATAATGCCTGTATCCACTTCAGAATTTGTATTTATATAAGTTTTTACAAGGCTAATACATTTGCATACTAAATTGTAAATTTGTAAACAAAAAGTTCACATCTCAGCTAATAATGAAATTTGTAAACAAAAAGTTCACAACTCCGCTAATAATGAATGTATCCACGGCAGAATGTGTATAGTTTTTACACGGCTAATACATTTGCATACTCAATTGTGAATTTGTAAACAAAAAGTTCACAACTCCGCTAATAATGCATGTATCCACGGCAGAATTTGTATTTATATTAGTTTTTACAAGGCTAATACATTTGCATACTCAATTGTAAATTTGTAAACAAAAAGTTCACAACTCAGCTAATAATGCCTGTATCCACTTCAGAATTTGTATTTATATTAGTTTTTACAAGGCTAATACATTTGCATACTCAATTGTAAATTTGTAAACAAAAAGTTCACAACTCAGCTAATAATGCCTGTATCCACGGCAGAATTTGTATTTATATTAGTTTTTACATGGCTAATACATTTGCATACTCAATTGTAAATTTGTAAACAAAAAGTTCACAACTCCGCTAATAATGCATGTATCCACTTCAGAATTTGTATTTATATTAGTTTTTACAAGGCTAATACATTTGCATACTCAATTGTAAATTTGTAAACAAAAAGTTCACAGCTCAGCTAATAATGCCTGTATCGACTTCCGAATTTGTATTTATATTAGTTTTTACACGGCATACTCAATTGTAAATTTGTAAACAAAAAGTTCACAGCGCAGCTAATAATGCCTGTATCCACTTCAGAATTTGAATTTATATTAGTTTTTACAAGGCTAATACATTTGCATACTCAATTGTAAATTTGTAAACAAAAAGTTCACAACTCAGCTAATAATGCCTATATCCACTTCAGAATTTGTATTTATATTAGTTTTTACAAGGCTAATACATTTGCATACTCAATTGTAAATTTGTAAACAAAAAGTTCACAACTCAGCTAATAATGCCTGTATCCACTTCAGAATTTGTATTTATATTAGTTTTTACAAGGCTAATACATTTGCATACTCAATTGTAAATTTGTAAACAAAAAGTTCACAACTCAGCTAATAATGCCTGTATCCACGGCAGAATTTGTATTTATATTAGTTTTTACATGGCTAATACATTTGCATACTCAATTGTAAATTTGTAAACAAAAAGTTCAAAACTCCGCTAATAATGCATGTATCCACGGCAGAATTTGTATTTATATTAGTTTTTACAAGGCTAATACATTTGCATACTCAATTGTAAATTTGTAAACAAAAAGTTCACAACTCAGCTAATAATGCCTGTATCCACTTCAGAATTTGTATTTATATTAGTTTTTACAAGGCTAATACATTTGCATACTCAATTGTAAATTTGTAAACAAAAAGTTAACAACTCCGCTAATAATGAATGTATCCACGGCAGAATTTGTATTTATATTAGTTTTTACATGGCTAATACATTTGCATACTCAATTGTAAATTTGTAAACAAAAAGTTCACAACTCAGATAATAATGCATAATCCACTTCAGAATTTGTATTTATAACAGTTTTTACACGGCTAATACATTTGCATACTCAATTGTAAATTTGAAAACAAAAAGTTCACATCTCAGCTAATAATGCATGTATCCACTTTAGAATTTGTATTTATAATAGTTTTTACACGGCTAATACATTTGCATACTAAATTGTAAATTTGTAAACAAAAAGTTCACATCTCAGCTAATAATGAAATTTGTAAACAAAAAGTTCACAACTCCGCTAATAATGAATGTGTCCATGGCAGAATGTGTATAGTTTTTACACGGCTAATACATTTGCATACTCAATTGTGAATTTGTAAACAAAAAGTTCACAACTCCGCTAATAATGCATGTATCCACGGCAGAATTTGTATTTATATTAGTTTTTACAAGGCTAATACATTTGCATACTCAATTGTAAATTTGTAAACAAAAAGTTCACAACTCAGCTAATAATGCCTGTATCCACTTCAGAATTTGTATTTATATTAGTTTTTACATGGCTAATACATTTGAATACTCAATTGTAAATTTGTAAACAAAGAGTTCACATCTCAGCTAATAATGAAATTTGTAAACAAAAAGTTCACAACTCAGGTAATAATGCATGTATCCACGGCAGAATTTGTACTTATATTAGTTTTTATAAGGCTAATACATTTGCATACTCAATTGTAAATTTGTAAACAAAAAGTTCACAGCTCAGCTAATAATGCCTGTATCGACTTCCGAATTTGTATTTATATTAGTTTTTACACGGCATACTCAATTGTAAATTTGTAAACAAAAAGTTCACAGCGCAGCTAATAATGCCTGTATCCACTTCAGAATTTGAATTTATATTAGTTTTTACAAGGCTAATACATTTGCATACTCAATTGTAAATTTGTAAACAAAAAGTTCACAACTCAGCTAATAATGCCTATATCCACTTCAGAATTTGTATTTATATTAGTTTTTACAAGCCTAATACATTTGCATACTCAATTGTAAATTTGTAAACAAAAAGTTCACAACTCAGCTAATAATGCCTGTATCCACTTCAGAATTTAGTATTTATATTAGTTTTTACATGGCTAATACATTTGCATACTCAATTGTAAATTTGTAAACAAAAAGTTCACAACTCAGCTAATAATGCCTGTATCCATGGTAGAATTTGTACTTATATTAGTTTTTACAAGGCTAATACATTTGCATACTCAATTGTAAATTTGTAAACAAAAAGTTCACAACTCAGCTAATAATGCCTGTATCCACTTCCGAATTTGTATTTATATTAGTTTTTACAAGGCTAATACATTTGCATACTCAATTGTAAATTTGAAAACAAAAAGTTCACATCTCAGCTAATAATGCATGTATCCACTTTAGAATTTGTATTTATAATAGTTTTTACACGGCTAATACATTTTCATACTCAATTGTAAATTTGTAAACAAAAGGTTCACAACTCCGCTAATAATGCATGTATCCACGGCAGAATTTGTATTTATATTAGTTTTTACAAGGCTAATACATTTGCATACTCAATTGTAAATTTGTAAACAAAAAGTTCACAACTCAGCTAATAATGCCTGTATCCACTTCAGAATTTGTATTTATATTAGTTTTTACAAGGCTAATACATTTGCATACTCAATTGTAAATTTGTAAACAAAAAGTTCACAACTCCGCTAATAATGCATGTATCCACGGCAGAATTTATATTTATATTAGTTTTTACAAGGCTAATTCATTTGCATACTCAATTGTAAATTTGTAAACAAAAAGTTCACAACTCAGCTAATAATGCCTGTATCCACTTCAGAATTTGTATTTATATTAGTTTTTACATGGCTAATACATTTGCATACTCAATTGTAAATTTGTAAACAAAAAGTTCACAACTCCGCTAATAATGCATGTATCCACTTCAGAATTTGTATTTATATTAGTTTTTACAAGGCTAATACATTTGCATACTCAATTGTAAATTTGTAAACAAAAAGTTCACAACTCCGCTAATAATGCATGTATCCACGGCAGAATTTATATTTATATTAGTTTTTACAAGGCTAATTCATTTGCATACTCAATTGTAAATTTGTAAACAAAAAGTTCACAACTCAGCTAATAATGCCTGTATCCACTTCAGAATTTGTATTTATATTAGTTTTTACATGGCTAATACATTTGCATACTCAATTGTAAATTTGTAAACAAAAAGTTCACAACTCCGCTAATAATGCATGTATCCACTTCAGAATTTGTATTTATAACAGTTTTTACACGGCTAATACATTTGCATACTCAATTGTAAATTTGAAAACAAAAAGTTCACATCTCAGCTAATAATGCATGTATCCACTTTAGAATTTGTATTTATAATAGTTTTTACACGGCTAATACATTTGCATACTAAATTGTAAATTTGTAAACAAAAAGTTCACATCTCAGCTAATAATGAAATTTGTAAACAAAAAGTTCACAACTCCGCTAATAATGAATGTATCCACGGCAGAATTTATATTTATATTAGTTTTTACAAGGCTAATTCATTTGCATACTCAATTGTAAATTTGTAAACAAAAAGTTCACAACTCAGCTAATAATGCCTGTATCCACTTCAGAATTTGTACTTATATTAGTTTTTACATGGCTAATACATTTGCATACTCAATTGTAAATTTGTAAACAAAAAGTTCACAACTCCGCTAATAATGCCTGTATCCACTTCAGAATTTGTATTTATATTAGTTTTTACAAGGCTAATACATTTGCATACTCAATTGTAAATTTGTAAACAAAAAGTTCACAACTCAGATAATAATGCATAATCCACTTCAGAATTTGTATTTATAACAGTTTTTACACGGCTAATACATTTGCATACTCAATTGTAAATTTGAAAACAAAAAGTTCACATCTCAGCTAATAATGCATGTATCCACTTTAGAATTTGTATTTATAATAGTTTTTACACGGCTAATACATTTGCATACTCAATTGTGAATTTGTAAACAAAAAGTTCACAACTCCGCTAATAATGCATGTATCCACGGCAGAATTTGTATTTATATTAGTTTTTACAAGGCTAATACATTTGCATACTCAATTGTAAATTTGTAAACAAAAAGTTCACAACTCAGCTAATAATGCCTGTGTTGGGTCAAAACCCAAATAGTACATTTGATTATAGTCAAATTCCGCGCCTTCTGACTGTTAGGTAACATTACATCTGTTATACGGATGCTGCCAACTCATATGAACGAATGGGTGGCAGAGAGAAGAAGAAATAGTGTGAAAAAGAACTTGAAGTTGTACGCCATTAGCATTGTTGGAAAAAATTGAAGTTGAAGAGAACTGAATTAAGAATTATCAATAAAGTTATACAATTAAACTAGCACCTCCGACTAATTATTTTACACTCAAGAATAAAGCTCTTGTTTCAACATTTTGGCGACCGTGACAGGACTAGTGCTAGTTTATTTTGTCTAATTTTGTGGTGATTTGTGGTTAAGTTTTCCGCCATCTTCTACTTGACCAAGTTTCGCACGCGCTATTACGAATTTGCCCTGCCAAAGTTTCGTACATTCGCGCATCGCGTTCGCTGCCGGTTTACCCAGCGTCCGCCTCACCTTGTCGCTCGCACGTCTGCACACCCACTTGGTGCAGCCTTTGTGCATCCACCGGAGCCTCTGCCGGCCACATAACTCCCGCTGCAGCAGTCCCTGCCACTGTTCACGGTCGTTGTGGATCAACATATAGTCTGGACATCGTTGGAGTGGACACGCCATCCTCCAAGCCTCACAGTCATAGTTGAAGTCGACGTCTCGGTCCTTCATCTATACATCTCCCCAGCGGAGCACCCCCAATACATAACCTCAATCGTCCCCAGCACATTTTTTTGCACTGTCCTCTTTGGCCATCGTTTTGCACCGCTGCTCGGTGAGCAAAACTTTCCACTACATCTCGTCGTCTCGCTCGCTCTCACATACCTTGTCAAGCAAGGCATCGCCAACCCGAAATTTAATAAAGTAAACAATCAAAATGTCTTCGCTGGAGCAACTTAAGTCTCAGCGAACGAGTGCTCGAAAGAACCTTACGCGCATGAGCAAATCAGTGGAACCTGACTTGAATCTATCTCCGTTGGAACTCGCTTGCCGTTTGTCGATTTTGGAATCGTATTTTAAACTCGCTTTATCCACACAGGAGGCCATAGAGCAGTTGGATCCAGCTGAGCTACACCGCAGCACTCGTTTCGAGTTAGAGGAGTTATTCATCCAAGCCAAGGTTTGCGTTCAAGAACAGCTTGGACCAGAAGCAAACAGCACAGGCATAAACGAATCTACGGTTAATTTTGGGCATACGACTGCAGTCAAGCTTCCTCGCTTAGCGTTGCCAACATTCGACGGCAAGTACTGCGAGTACCAAAACTTCATCACGTCGTTCAATCAGGTCGTAGGCCACCAGCCATCAATGTCTAAGATCGAGAAGTTCAACCAGTTGCTAAACTGTCTTCGAGGACCCGCCCTAGAAACGGTACGAGCATTCCAGGTGACCGCAGACAACTACACGAAGGCTCTGGATCGCTTAAAGCAGCGCTACGACAACCCAACTCTCGTCTTCTTGGACAACATATCGTCGCTCTTCGCTTTGCCAACCGCTGCCAAAGCAAATGGTCAGCAGTTGCGCAGTCTAATCGACAATGCGTCCGCATTGTACAACTCGTTGCGTTCGTTGGGCAACGAGACACAGATCTGTCAGGCCATGCTCATCTCTATAGTCATGGGAAAGGTGGACCAGGAGACCAAGAGGAAATGGAATGAGTCATTGGATTATACCGTCTTGCCTTCTTGGGATAACTGTGTTCAAGTCGTCGAACGTCATTGCCAATATTTGGAATCGGATAAGAAGCCTGCTGCTGAAGCCTCTATGGTCCAACCAGGCGGCCATAGATCGCGCTCGCAAAGGAACCAGGCAAGTCTGTCCTTCAATTGTACAACGCAAACTTGTAACATCTGTTCAAATACAGATCACAAGACCTTTAGATGCCCAGAACTAATTAATCTCGCCCTAGAAAATCGTCTCAATGCAGTAAAACGCTACAAGCTATGCATTAATTGTCTCGGCAAGAATCATCTTGTCGCCAACTGCCCGTCTACACAGAGATGCCGCACCTGTGCGTTAGCGCATCATACTCTGCTTCATCGGCCCTCACCTGGGTCGACCGCAACTCCCTTGCCACAACCTCAAGCGGAGTCTGCACAAGTTTCGGACGCAGTCACACATACTCACACGGAACCGCGTTCCGATTGCGTCATCCTGGCCACAGCGCTGGTCCTGGTCAAGGATGCGTCCGGATGCTACAAAATAGGAAGAGCGCTTTTGGATTCATGCTCTCAGGTGAATTTCATATCCGAGGAGTTCGCCCAAAGTCTCCGACTGCCTCGGAGCAAACGCAACCTAGAGATTCGTAGCATTGGAGAGACGCAAACGCAAATCAAACACCATACAACCACCAATATCAAGTCGAGGCACAACCATTTCGAGCTACTCCTTGATTTTTGCGTGACATCACACATCGCCTATCACCCAGATTCGGAAATTGACATTTCCTCATGGAATCTTCCGCAGCATTCATCGCTAGCCGACGAACACTTCAACAAGTCTCGTCGCATCGATTTGCTTTTAGGCACGGAAACCTTCTTCGATATCTTGGCAGTCGGCCAAGTTAAATTAGGAAAGGATCTGCCCGTACTCCAGAAAACGCTACTTGGATGGATAGTGTCTGGTCGATGCAGAGCTCATCCCAGAACCCTCCATCAGTACTCATCTATCGTACTAGATAAAATTGACGAAAATCTGGAACGTCTATGGCGCATCGATCATGTAGTGACTCCCGAGAATACACTTACGCCGGAGCAGCGAAATTGTGAGGAGTTCTACACAACCACGGTACGACGCAACTCTGATGGTCGAGTGGAAGTACGACTCCCATTTAAGGATGCACCTACCGCTCTCGGAGCCTCATTCGACATCGCGAGGAGGAGATTTTTATCGCTCGAACGCAACCTAGGCAAACGGCCTGAGGTATGGGCCAAATATGTACAATTCATGCAGGAGTTCCAAGACCTGGGACATATGAGTCTCGTGGGTCACCCGCAGTTAAACACTCCGCATTATTATATTCCACACCACTGCGTGCTTAAGCCAAATAGCACATCAACGAAGCTCAGAGTGGTTTTCGACGCATCTTGCAAGACAACGTCCCAGAAATCGCTCAACGATCTTTTAATGGTCGGGCCGACCATTCAGCCAGACCTTTATACATTGCTTCTTCGTTTTCGTATACACCGCTATGCAATCACTGCGGATGTAGTAAAGATGTTCCGTCAAGTCAACGTGTCTGCCCAAGATCGCAGATTTCAATACATCCTTTGGAGAGCTTCGCCATCGCAACCCTTAAGCACCTTCGAATTGAATACCGTAACGTATGGTACGGCGGCTGCACCGTATCTGGCCATACGCAGCATGTCCTATCTAGCCGACCACTTCATGGACAAATTGAGAATTGGGGCTGAAGCCATCAAATCGTCGTTCTATGTGGATGACTTCCTGGGTGGATCGGACACGGTAGAGGAGCTACATCAAATCAAGAGGGAAGTTACAACGATTCTACAGGATGGTCAATTGGAACTCGCAAAATGGCATTCAAACCACTGTAAGTTTGTCGACGACAATACAATAAAACACTTACAGCTGGACGACGAGATGCTAACTAGCACGCTTGGCCTAAAATGGGACCAAGTACGGGACACCTTCATGTTTTCGTTTTCGCCAAGAGTAGAGTCAGACCACGTTACCAAACGCACTATCTTGTCAGTTGCATCGTCACTATTCGATCCGTTGGGATTAGTTACTCCCATCATCATCGTGGCAAAAATCATCCTGCAGGAGCTGTGGCTACTAAAGCTACACTGGGATGAGTCAGTACCCCAAGGAATCCATACAGCTTGGATGTCCCTTCTTTCGTCGCTTACGTCGTTGGAGTCTATAGCAATACCACGATATTGCCTCCAACCGGCTATACAATCTCTTCAGATACATGGCTTCTGTGACGCCTCCATTAGAGCGTACGGATGCTGCATCTACGCTCGCACAGTCGGATCAGATGGGCTAATCAAGGTACAGCTAATCACATCCAAGTCCAGAGTTGCTCCCACCAAGAAGCTATCTCTACCCAAATTAGAACTGTGCGGAGCACATCTGCTAGCACAACTCCATCAGAAAATTATTCGAATCTTCGCAGACAGAGAGCCAACCTCGTACTTATGGTGCGACTCTCAAATCGTTCTACATTGGAATCGCCAGCACTCAGCCACATTATCGACCTTTGTCGGCAATCGAATTGCTGAAATTCAAGAAATGACATCAGATTGTCACTGGAGACATGTTCCAACACACTGCAACCCGGCAGACATCTTGTCCAGAGGCTGCACCATCGCCGAGTTGGAACAATCGATATGGTTTGAGGGACCTGAGTTTCTACGTCAAGAACCGCAATATTGGCCTAGGGACAATAAAGACATCAATGACATTGATCTGGAAGCTGTGCAACTGGAGAAAAGAAAATCAGCGTTTGCCGTACAGACTACCAGTAATCCACTGCTTGAGGGAGTCTACAAATCCAGTTCATATCAGCGCTGCCTATTAGTCGTCGCCTGGATGTTTAGGTTCATTCACCGCTGTCGTAATCTCACGCCATCCCAGTCTCCATCGCACAGTGGTTGCGCCCATAGGCCAAAAATAAAAAAATTTATTACAACAAAAATGTACGAAAAGTAAACAGATCGTCTCTTAAATATCCAAACTTCTTTGTGGCATACCAGTTTTTTTTTTAAATCTACAAGGACTTTTTAAAAATTAAATGAAAGATGTGAAGATGTATTCATTTGCAAAGCGTAGCTACGCGCATCGCGAAACCGAACCGAACTTTGAAGTGGTCCGATTATTAATTACGTGTCCAAATTAATATTTTTTGTAATGGACTTTGAAGTTCAAGGTATTTTCTATAAAATGAGATATAATTTCATATATTAAAAATAATTATTGTTTTCATTATATTCATGTGAAATAATCATGTTTCTGGCCTATACTTTAAACGTATTTTTTATGTTTAGCTAAAGTTATAGTTGTGACCCCACAATAATCTACAGTTCATATGTATGCCAATGTGTTTGTCGCGCTTTTAAAATGACAAATGGTAAAAAAAATTTTGCCGAAATTTGCCTATGTGCCTATAATCTTAAAAATACTAACACAGGTTAGGGTAAGGGTTTTAAAAATTTTTTTGGTATTTTTTTTTTTTTTTTTTTTTTTTTTTAAATAAAGGTTTAATATCCTTAAAATATTGTGTACAAGTTTTATATCGATTATTACAACATTGACGAAGTTATGGGTAGTTGAACGGAACTCGTTTGGTGTTCGATGTATGAAAATCACAAAGTTTAAAGCGTTCTCCTGAAAAATGCCATTTTGAAAATCGGTGTACTCTATAACTCAAAAACTACTTAACCAATCGGTTTGAAATTTTGAACGTAACTTTGAAATTTAATTGTACAGGTACTCACGTAAAGCTTTTTTAAATTTTTAATGTTAATATATATATTTTTTTAAATTAACTTAATTTTTTAGTCGAAAATCTGGGTTTTGACTTCCAATTTTGATAAAAAATCGGGAAAAATTTTTAAAAATAAAAACGTCTCTTAAGTACCTTGGGGCACTAATTCTTTAAGGAATGCAATACATTTTTTTTTGATATCGGACGTTTTTGTGGACAGTTAGGATGTACACCGAAAACCAACTTTTATTTGTGGGGACTCAGGAGATTAGCAATATAGCGTAGGCCTGTAAATATTTTTTAATACAAAAATTTAAAAAAAATGGCTCAAATGTTTTGTTAATTTATGGTATTTAAATCATTAAGCTAACTTTAGCCGTTTCGCCAAAACATTTTTTTGAACAGTGGGCAGTTTTGCACCGAATTAGCCTTACCCCCCTTAAGCTGTGTGCATTTGTTGCTAAACAAATAAAATACACAATATATAAGTTAATAATTTTTTTTTTACTTTTGGACACTTATATTTCACCAACATTCTCATTAAGGGATAAAAAATTAATTTTAGCTCTTGGAAAAAAATAATTTTATAAAAATTTTGTATGGGAGCTATAAGATATAGACATACGATTTTAACCAAATTTGGTAAGAATGCATAAACCTGTTCCAAACATATTATCTGTGAAATTGGTTAAGATATTTTGAAAAACAAAAAAGTTTTTCATACTAAGTGTTGATTTTTAACAGATTGTTCCTATGGCAGCTATATGATATAGGCGTGCTACATGGCCAATTTTTTGGACATATACTTAAAACATTTTTCTTGATTTTTGGTATTAATTTCGTAACGATACATCATCTAGAACTATTTTTGGCCGCGTCTCCATACAAGCCCAACCACTGTGCATCGCCATCGCCAACGCCAACGGAATTGCAGCGGGCGCTGCATTGCATCGTCTGGAATATCCAAACCAATCACTTCGCTCAAGAGATATCATCGGTCCTGAAGGGCCAGCCGATTCGCACTAACCTTAAAAACCTTAGTCTCTTTCTCCAGGTCACAGATGGTTTCCAACTTCTAAAAGTCGGAGGACGCCTGGAGTTAGCAGACTACCCAGAAACCCAAAGGCATCCTGTCCTGCTCCCAGCCAAGGATCCCTTTGTCTCTCAGTTCGTTCGCCGTCTCCATCTCCAAAACTATCACGCGGGACCAAGGACTCTTGTCGGCTTAATTCGACGACAGTTTTGGATAGTCAACGCAAGGGACTTAGCGCGACAAGTCGTTCGCTCATGCATACATTGTCGCCGCTACCGACCAACTCTCGAAAAGCAGCTTATGGGGCAACTGCCCAAGGAACGCATCACACCGTCTCGGCCATTCTCAAGATGCGGAATAGATTTTTGCGGACCAATCAACGTCTATTTGCGCATCCGGGGTAAGCCGCCCACCAAGGCATACCTCGCCGTCTTCGTTTGCTTTGCCACAAAAGCCATACATGTCGAAGTGGTCTCAGATCTCACGACGGATAGCTTCATTGCATCACTCAAGCGCTTCATTGCCAGACGCGGGCTGCCTTCGGACATTTTTTGTGACAACGCTACTAACTTCGCAGGAGCCAACAACAAACTAGAAGCGTTGAAGCAGTTCCTCTTCAAGAAAGAAACGGCTGAATCGATCCATAATTTTTGTCGCAATGAATTCATTAACTTTCATTTCATTCCGCCCAGGGCTCCACATTTCGGGGGCATATGGGAGGCTGCCGTCAAAAGCGTCAAGGGACTACTCAATCGCACTCTTCGAGACACCAGACTAACCTTCGAGGAGCTAGCCACAGCAGCTGCTGACGTCGAGGCGATTTTGAACTCTCGCCCATTAACGCCGCTATCAACCGACCCAAACGACCTGGCCGCTCTCACGCCTGGTCACTTCTTAGTGGGTGACGCACTCCGAGCTCTTCCAGAAGCTCCACCAATCGACGACAATCTGGACAAGCTGGATCGATGGAAGAAGGTCAGCGCAATTAAGCACCACATCTGGAGCCGTTGGAGCCACGAATACGTGAACGAGCTCCAAGTTCGCACAACCTGGACGAAGACTGCACCAAATCTAGCGGTCAACGACATGGTTATTGTTCACGAGGATAATCTTCCCCCACAACGGTGGCTTCTTGGCCGCGTAGTCAGCACCATCGCCGGATCGGACAACATCGTGCGTGTAGCCAACGTACGCACCGCCAAGGGAATCATCCGCCGTCCCATACGGAAACTCGCCTTATTACCTGTCTCTTGAAAGTCAATCGCATACTTTCAAGGGGGCCGGTATGTTGGGTCAAAACCCAAATAGTACATTTGATTATAGTCAAATTCCGCGCCTTCTGACTGTTAGGTAACATTACATCTGTTATACGGATGCTGCCAACTCATATGAACGAATGGGTGGCAGAGAGAAGAAGAAATAGTGTGAAAAAGAACTTGAAGTTGTACGCCATTAGCATTGTTGGAAAAAATTGAAGTTGAAGAGAACTGAATTAAGAATTATCAATAAAGTTATACAATTAAACTAGCACCTCCGACTAATTATTTTACACTCAAGAATAAAGCTCTTGTTTCAACAGCCTGTATCCACTTCAGAATTTGTATTTATATTAGTTTTTACATGGCTAATACATTTGAATACTCAATTGTAAATTTGTAAACAAAGAGTTCACATCTCAGCTAATAATGAAATTTGTAAACAAAAAGTTCACAACTCAGGTAATAATGCATGTATCCACGGCAGAATTTGTACTTATATTAGTTTTTATAAGGCTAATACATTTGCATACTCAATTGTAAATTTGTAAACAAAAAGTTCACAACTCAGCTAATAATGCCTGTATCCACTTCAGAATTTAGTATTTATATTAGTTTTTACATGGCTAATACATTTGCATACTCAATTGTAAATTTGTAAACAAAAAGTTCACAACTCCGCTAATAATGAATGTATCCACGGCAGAATTTGTATTTATATTAGTTTTTACAAGGCTAATACATTTGCATACTCAATTGTAAATTTGTAAACAAAAAGTTCACAACTCAGCTAATAATGCCTGTATCCACTTCTGAATTTGTATTTATATTAGTTTTTACATGGCTAATACATTTGCATACTCAATTGTAAATTTGTAAGCAAAAAGTTCACAACTCCGCTAATAATGCCTGTATCCACTTCAGAATTTGTATTTATATTAGTTTTTACAAGGCTAATACATTTGCATACTCAATTGTAAATTTGTAAACAAAAAGTTCACAGCTCAGCTAATAATGCCTGTATCGACTTCCGAATTTGTATTTATATTAGTTTTTACACGGCATACTCAATTGTAAATTTGTAAACAAAAAGTTCACAGCGCAGCTAATAATGCCTGTATCCACTTCAGAATTTGAATTTATATTAGTTTTTACAAGGCTAATACATTTGCATACTCAATTGTAAATTTGTAAACAAAAAGTTCACAACTCAGCTAATAATGCCTATATCCACTTCAGAATTTGTATTTATATTAGTTTTTACAAGCCTAATACATTTGCATACTCAATTGTAAATTTGTAAACAAAAAGTTCACAACTCCGCTAATAATGCCTGTATCCACTTCAGAATTTAGTATTTATATTAGTTTTTACATGGCTAATACATTTGCATACTCAATTGCAAATTTGTAAACAAAAAGTTCACAACTCAGCTAATAATGCATGTATCCATGGTAGAATTTGTACTTATATTAGTTTTTACAAGGCTAATACATTTGCATACTCAATTGTAAATTTGTAAACAAAAAGTTCACAACTCAGCTAATAATGCCTGTATCCACTTCCGAATTTGTATTTATATTAGTTTTTACAAGGCTAATACATTTGCATACTCAATTGTAAATTTGTAAACAAAAAGTTCACAACTCCGCTAATAATGAATGTATCCACGGCAGAATTTGTATTTATATTAGTTTTTACAAGGCTAATACATTTGCATACTCAATTGTAAATTTGTAAACAAAAAGTTCACAACTCAGCTAATAATGCCTGTATCCACTTCAGAATTTGTATTTATATTAGTTTTTACAAGGCTAATACATTTGCATACTCAATTGTAAATTTGTAAACAAAAAGTTCACAACTCAGCTAATAATGCCTGTATCCACGGCAGAATTTGTATTTATATTAGTTTTTACATGGCTAATACATTTGCATACTCAATTGTAAATTTGTAAACAAAAAGTTCACAACTCCGCTAATAATGCATGTATCCACGGCAGAATTTGTATTTATATTAGTTTTTACAAGGCTAATACATTTGCATACTCAATTGTAAATTTGTAAACAAAAAGTTCACAACTCAGCTAATAATGCCTGTATCCACTTCAGAATTTGTATTTATATTAGTTTTTACAAGGCTAATACATTTGCATACTCAATTGTAAATTTGTAAACAAAAAGTTAACTACTCCGCTAATAATGAATGTATCCACGGCAGAATTTGTATTTATATTAGTTTTTACATGGCTAATACATTTGCATACTCAATTGTAAATTTGTAAACAAAAAGTTCACAACTCAGATAATAATGCATAATCCACTTCAGAATTTGTATTTATAACAGTTTTTACACGGCTAATACATTTGCATACTCAATTGTAAATTTGAAAACAAAAAGTTCACATCTCAGCTAATAATGCATGTATCCACTTTAGAATTTGTATTTATAATAGTTTTTACACGGCTAATACATTTGCATACTAAATTGTAAATTTGTAAACAAAAAGTTCACATCTCAGCTAATAATGAAATTTGTAAACAAAAAGTTCACAACTCCGCTAATAATGAATGTATCCACGGCAGAATGTGTATAGTTTTTACACGGCTAATACATTTGCATACTCAATTGTGAATTTGTAAACAAAAAGTTCACAACTCCGCTAATAATGCATGTATCCACGGCAGAATTTGTATTTATATTAGTTTTTACAAGGCTAATACATTTGCATACTCAATTGTAAATTTGTAAACAAAAAGTTCACAACTCAGCTAATAATGCCTGTATCCACTTCAGAATTTGTATTTATATTAGTTTTTACATGGCTAATACATTTGAATACTCAATTGTAAATTTGTAAACAAAGAGTTCACATCTCAGCTAATAATGAAATTTGTAAACAAAAAGTTCACAACTCAGGTAATAATGCATGTATCCACGGCAGAATTTGTACTTATATTAGTTTTTATAAGGCTAATACATTTGCATACTTGTGACGATGTCACAATCCCCTATATGTAAATATTGTATATATTAGTTAAGGTCATAGCTAAGTTAGCAAGTAAGTTAGGATTAGCCACACACCCACACACACAACTGTACATTTAACGGGCATGAAGCCCACAGTTAATTTGCCCAGGAAGGGCCAAATTAGATTTAGGCCGCAACGCACAGGCGTATACATTTTGTCAACACGGACTGTAGCGACCGCGCTGAAGCCATTTCCCCTCTCCGCTGCCGACGCGAACAGCGGCAGAGGCAGCGACATTTCCCCTCCAACGATCGTGCGTGTTTATGTTTTGGTCATGCTTATTTACATGCCGATCAAAACATAAACAATAACAATAACAAAGCCGACGGCCGAAAGCTGCGCTGCCCGGACCTTTTTGGCAGAGACGAGGCGACAAGGGCTTTGCAAACTGCGACCGCGATCACTTCTCTGGCGACAGCAAGCGTGAATAGTTGACCTCAGTCTCCGCGACTCGCGATTATCAAAACCGACAGCTAAGTAGAGCTAAGTCCAAAAAGGACCCGCGTGTGCCGATTTGCATCCTGGTTGCTAACATCAGGTGAGCCGGCCGAGGGCCATGTAAGGGCAGGTCATTGGAGTGTGGCGTAGGGCCAGGTTAGGGCCGACAGGCGCACATTAGAAAATGTAGCCATCAGAATTAAGCAATAAAATAAAGTAACCAAAATGAAGTCAGAAATTCCATCATCTTTCTCTCTCGCACCCGCATAAAACTCCGCGTAGCCACAAACAACCCTTATTTTGACGCGTGCCAAAACGTTCCCCTCTCGCTCACTCACTCGCCGAGCTGGTGGCTGGGTTTGACCGCACCAACTCCGCGTGGCCGCTGGGCAAGCTCCGGGCCGGAGAAGCGGGACGGGAGCGGGATTTGTCGCCGCTGGGTTCTCCCGGGCACAGATCTGGCGTGGGCATCGGGGCTGCTGGGTTTTCCCGAGCTACGAGTTCATCGCCGCCGGCACGTGTTCACAGATTTCCCCCTCTTCCCTCTCCTTTTCCCTTCCGATCTGCATCTTGCCCGCCATCGCCGCTGGGTTATCCCGGGCGGCGGAGATTTTGCCGATCGGAAGAGTCGCCGCTGCTGGGCAACCGGGCAGGCGCCGGAAACGGAGGAGCACCTGGCCATCGCCAGGGTAATCGCGCGTTTTAGGTTTCCCTTCCCCCTCTCCCTTTCCCTTTCGATCTGCATTTTGCCCGCCATCGCCGCTGGGTCATCCCGGGCGGCGGAGATTTTGCCGATCGAAAGAGTCGCCGTTGCTGGGCAACCGAGCGAGCGCTGGAAACGGAGGAGCACCTGGCCATCGCCAGGGTGACCGTCCAAGATTCCCATTTTCCCGAAGCCAGAGTTCCCCTTTTAAAACGAGCCCTTTTGCTGCCATTTTGCCACTGGAAAATTCATTAAAAATTCGGCGTCCATGTCCTGGCCGTCTCTAAAATATAAATATTTCTGGAGAGGAATCCTGGGCCGCTGAGGTTTACCCCGGCCTAAGACACATCCTTACAGATGGCGCCCGAGCAGGGACCGGTCAGGACAGCTAGGATAATTTTTCTCAGTGGATTAAAGCCCCACTGGCCGAAAACCAGAATTTTTTAGTAGAAAAAATATATAAATATAAATTTTTCGCGAAGGCAAAAACAGGAATTTAGTTTTCTAAAGGACGGGGATAGAAAATTTAATCAGGAAACATATTACAAAGACATATTTTTCGATCAGCGCACATTCGTTTTTACGAGTGTAAGAAATTTTCGTCCCGCGTGTCGCGACTTACGGTCGCCGGCAAAAATCTGCAAAAGTACAGGAGGAAAGGGAATAGAAAAAAAACGCGTGGTAAATTTCCATTGGTGCATACGCATCGTCGCCAAAACAAGCGGTACAGTTACGCCAGATTTCGTACAGGAGGAAAGGGAATAGAAAAAAAAACGCGTTGGTAAATTTCCATTGGTGCATACGCAGCGTCGCCAAAAACAAACGGTACACTCACGCCAGATTTCGTAGTCAAGTCACTGCCAGCGTCAACGCCGGCAGAGGGACGCTTCGCGCAAGCGCACACACACACGTGGCCCACACACATCGCCAGTTCTGCTCTGCCCGCGGCAGCAGCGTCGGCTAGCTTAGGCAGCAATGTATACAGGGGACCCTCGCTAGGAGGGACTCACTTCGCAAGATCATCTCAGTACATACACATCGTCGCAGACCTTACTCAGTAAAACTCATCGTCGCATCCTGGCACACATCGGGAAGATTATCAATATCCTTCAACCACGTTAAGGACACCCGCGAACCCTCAAAGGATCCTGAGAGATCCTGCCGCCGAGAATAAAAAAATTTAAATCATAAAATAATAATAAGGATTCAAATAAATAATTAATCCAAATAATAATTCGAAATAATAAATAAAACCGAAAATAATCAAATAAATAAATAAACTCAAATATAAAAATAATTAAATAAATCCAGACAGAATAATAAACCAATAATAAAATAAACCCAGGAATAATTTTATTTGAATAAAATAAAATAAACGGATAAATAATAATCGCAGACATAAATACTTAAAATCGAATAAAAACTAATCGAAGGATAAATACTAAAGGAATAAATCATAATCGATCGCCGAAACGAATAAAATACCGAATAAAAGAAATCGAATAAATAAACTATCGATAAATAAAAATAATAAAATACAAATAAATAAGGATAATAAATATTAAAGAATAAAACAATAAGATTGAAATAATAAAGTAAAATTCGCTGTGATCCTGCGAGATCTAAACCAAGGGTATACGCGCACACAGTACGGATCCTGCGAGATCCATTTCCGCAAACTCGCGTCGAGCAATATAAAATCCAGTCGTTGCCACGGTATCCCGCCGTTTTCACTCTCTCGAGACCCGTTGTTACTTCTGATCCTTTTGTTCTCCGCGTATCCTGTGAACCATGGGCGTCACTTGGATAAGTTATCGCAAGAAGATGGAGCTAGAAACCATCCTAGGCGAGTTCGAACTCGACCGAAGCGGCACGGTGGACGAGCAACGCGCGCGGCTTATAGCATTTGCGCGGCAGCCCAGCAATTCCAAGGAAATCCAGGATCGGCTCGACGAGCTGGAGCGCCGGTTCGGGAACGCACCCACCGGCGACGTCAAGTCGCCGATACCGCTAGATCCGTCTCTCATCTCTCCGGAGCCGACCACGTCGGCATCGCTGGTGCCACCCTCACTCCTTTTACCACGCAGTACGTCACCCTCTACAGGGCGACGCTCGAAGGCGGAAGAGCCTGCGCGATCTGCGCACTCCCCGAGTGAAGCCGGCTTGGGAGCAATCCTAATCGATCGGATGACCAAGTGGGGCCTTTCGTTCGATGGAACGACGGATCCTCTGGGATTCATAGAGCACATCGAGGAGCGTGCCGATACCTGCCGGATCGACCGGAGATATCTGGCCCAAGCCCTGGTGGTGCTGCTGGCCGGCCGAGCCGAAAGTTGGTTCCGCACGAGCGGACTCCAACAAGCCAGCTGGACCGAGGTCCGCCGGGAATTCCTCGACTTCTTCTTGCCACCGCGATACTATCAGCGGTTGGAGGATGACATAAGGATGCATTTCCAGAAGCCCAACGAACCATTTAAGGAGTACCTTATCGACATCCGTTTGCAGATGCGCCGGGCCGGATTCTCCTCTGACAAGGAGCTGGAGAGGATCTATGAGAATATGCTGCCGGAGTATCAACTCTACACCCGGAGGCAGGATTTCCGTACGCTGACCGAGCTAACGCACCTCGTGACCAACTACGAGGAGACACGCAGCCGAGGCGGAAGAGCGTTGGAGAACCGGATCCCGACTCAACGCCAGGCCACGGGAGCCAGCTACGCAGCCGACGGAGACAGGGTGCCCACTCGACGACCTCAACAGGCGCCTCCTTCAGGCAACGCCCTCAACGGTTCCCTTAGCCGGAACGCTTGCACCAGCCAGAGCGCAGTGACACCACGACCAGAAGCCGTCAACGTTCGCGACGCTTGCCGGAATTGTGGCCAATCCGGGCACTTCGAAGCCGAGTGCAGGAATCCACGGATCCTATTCTGTTGGGATTGCGGCCAACGAGGACGCAGGACGGTCGACTGTTGCCGACAGCCACCGTCGGGAAACGGGCAAGGGCCTCGTGTGACCGGGAATCACCCGAGGAACCCTCCGTATCCCCGAAGCCAATAGGAGACACTCTCCATCAGTACCAGGGACGCATCCGCGCTGCCATCCACATGGAGGGGCGACGGTTTATCGCTACCCTGGACACCGGAGCCACCCATAGCTTTATTAGCGAAGGGCTGGCTCAAAGGCTGGACAACGGAAGGAACACACGGGACATCCGTACCCAGGTAAAACTCGCAGACGGAACATGCCGCGAGCTGACCAGAGCTCTGGCGGCAAATATCTACCTTGGGAATGAACGGACGCCCACCATTCTCCTCGTGATGTCGGACGCACTGGACGACATACTCCTAGGAATGGATTTCCTCTGCGGGATCGGAGCAACCCTGCTCTGCGGCGGGCAGACCCTCCGCCTCCAACCGAACGACCAGCGAAGACCAACAACAGAGCCACGCTCTGACCAGCGGAGATCAACGACAGAGCCACGCTCTGACCAGCGAAGGGAGCCACACTCCAACCTCGACGAAGAGCCACCAATGGCCCACCATGCAGAGCCACGCTCTGAGCAGCGAAGCACGGCACCGGAGTCACACTCCACTCATGCCGAGAAGCCATCGACGACAGCCCAAGGAGAGCCACGCTCTACCCATCGAAGGCAGCCAAGGGAGCCATGCTCCAATCCCGAAGACCAGCCAAGCACCTCACCTCGAGCACAGTCTCGAGACGCGACATCACCAGCGACGGAGAACCAGCCGCCCAGTTGTAGACAGGCTTTGCCGGTGGCAGACGCCACAGCCGCGCAACGGAACCCTTTCCGTACCTCCACCAAACGTGTCCGCTTCCAGGATCACGTCGAGGAAACGCCGGAGCCAAGCCCGCTCCTATGCGGAACCGTTAATTCGGTGAGTCATCCCACAGAGGATCAGGTCTCTTTCCAGACTGAGGAGCCCGAGACGCAGGATTACCCCGAGCCTTGGGTGAAGGAGTTTCTGGACCAGGAACTGGCGAAATTTGATACTCTTTCAGGGGTATCACACATCGCCGAACATCGCATCTTCATGCGCACGGATCGACCCCTTAAACAGCGGTACTTTCCTAGGAATCCGGCCATGAGGGCCGTCATTGATAAGCAGATCAATGAACTCCTCCGAGACGGACGCATTGAACCATCGAAAAGCCCACACAGCGCGCCCATCGTAATCGCGGCCAAGAAGAATGGCGAAGTCCGCATGTGCGTGGACTACCGCCAGCTTAATGAGAACTCCGTGCCGGACGCGTATCCACTTCCGAGGATCCACCAAATCTTGGAGCGTCTCCGGAACGCGAAGTTCATCTCGACGTTGGACCTCAAAAATGGGTATTGGCAAATCCCAGTGGCCCCGGACAGCCGGGAGTGCACGGCGTTTACCGTTCCCGGAAGAGGGTTGTTCCATTGGAGAGTCATGCCTTTCGGACTCCACTCCGCGCCCGCCACGTTTCAACGCGCCTTAGACACGGTCATCGGTCCGGATATGGAACCTCATGCGTTTGCATATCTGGATGACATCATTGTCATCGGCTCCACACTGGAGGAGCATGTCGCCAATCTCGGAGAAGTCTTCAGACGCCTCCGCCACGCAAACTTGCGCCTCAACAGAGGGAAGTGTCATTTCTTCCAGCGCCGCATCGTGTACTTGGGGCACGTGATCAGCGAAGCCGGAATCCACACGGATCCGGACAAGGTCGCTGCGATACGAGGACTCGCGCCGCCGACAAACCTGAAGGAGCTACGCAGGTGCCTGGGAATCGCTTCCTGGTATCGCCGCTTCGTGCCGAACTTCGCCGATGTTGTGGCACCCATGACATCGCTGCTGAAGAAGGGCCACAAGTGGGAATGGGCCCAAAGACAAGACCAGGCCTTCCAGGAGCTGAAGACGCTGCTGACCGAAGCCCCTATTCTGGCTTGCCCAGATTTTGCGGAGAAGTTTGTGCTACAAACTGACGCCAGTGATTACGGAATCGGAGCCGTACTCACACAGACCATCGACGGAAACGAGAGGGTGATAGCGTACGCCAGCCGCCGGCTCAACACTGCTGAGAGGAACTACTCAGTGACTGAGAAGGAGTGTCTCGCCATCGTCTGGGCGATTCGGAAGATGCGGTGTTACATCGAGGGATACCGCTTCGAAGTCCTCACAGACCACCACTCCTTGAAGTGGTTGAACTCCATCGACAATCCAACAGGCAGGATTGCTCGTTGGGCACTGGAGTTACAGCAGTATCAATACGACGTCCATTACCGGAAGGGGGCCCAGAACTTGGTGGCCGATGCCCTTTCTCGCCAACCGCTGCCTATAGTGCAGCAAGCGGAGGTACAAGGAGTCAACTGTAAGTGGATCACGAGGATGCTCCAGAGGATTCGGACCGAACCGGCAAAGTTTCCGGATTATCGAGAGGAGAATGGCCAGCTATATCGTCGCCTTGGACTCCGACCTGAGGAGGAGGAGTACACGCCCTGGAAACTTTGCGTAGGATCAGACTATCGCCAGCGAGTACTCGAAGAGTGCCACGATCACCCCACTGCCGGTCATCTAGGAGTCCGGAAAACCAGCACTCGCGTGGCCCAGCGCTATTACTGGCCTGGATTGTTCCGCGAGGTGGCTCGGTACGTTCGCCGCTGCCCCACTTGCCAGCGATATAAGGTGAGCCAAGAAAAGCCCACAGGTCAAATGTTTACTCGACAGGTCGAGGAGCCGTTCCACATCCTTTGTGCAGATTTCGTCGGCCCACTGCCGCGGTCGAAACAGGGCAACACGATGCTGCTAGTATTCCTGGACGCCTTCAGCAAGTGGGTGGAGCTAGTACCACTTCGCAAAGCTACCGCCACACATCTGGAACGAGCCTTCAGAGAGCGGATATTGAGCCGATTCGGTGTTCCCCGGACATTTGTCTGCGACAATGGTACGCAGTTCACCGGCCGCTCATTCCAGAAGTTCTGCCAGTCGCTAGGGATGGAGCTGCAGCACACGGCGCCCTACACCCCGAGACAGAATCCAACGGAACGGGCAAATCGGACGATCAAGACGATGATCGCCCAATACTTAGATGGAGGCCAACAAAACGAGTGGGATCAACTCCTCCCGGAGATATCTTTGGCCATAAATAGTAGTGTCTCGGACACTACTGGATTCAGCCCCGCATTCTTGGTACAAGGCCGAGAACCGCGACTCCCGAAGACGCTGTACGACGAAGTTACCCCCGGACGAGGCACCCCAGAGATCTCCCCGACCGAGCGAGGCGAACAACTCCGGAACATCTTCAACGTCGTCCGAAACAACGCTGACCGCGCCGCCGCCGAGCAGAGCCGTCATTACAACCTGCGCCGGAGGACATGGAGACCACCAGTTGGATCCATGGTACTGGTACGCCGACACGCCTTATCCAACGCAGCCGAGGGCTTTGCCGCAAAGCTAGCTGCGAAATACGAAGGACCCTTCAGGGTAGCGAAGTTCCCATCGCCGAACATCGTGCAACTGCACATGCCCGGAAGCCGACGCCGGCGGACCGCCAGCCTGAACCAGCTGAAGCCGTACCACCACGAGGATGAGGCAGACACCGAAGCCGGAACCCACCGGGAAGACACCGAAGCCGGAGATACCACAATCGAGGATGCCGACGACACCATCCTGGACGCACGACCAGCTGCCAAGACCGCACGACGCAGGGGACCCATCCCGCGCCGCCAACACTAGCGACGAGCACCCATGCAGGGAGGGCGACCATGTTTCACAGGGGCCACTTGTTGACAGGCGCGCCTGTCCAACGTCCCGAACCCCCTAGTGGGGTGAACATGCGTCTCTCCCCCAAAAAGCCGTAGCCATAGCCAGTCAACCCTAGCCCACTCCATTAGGTAGGGCCCAGGGAAACACACTAATACACCTCTCCTCTGTCCTTACAGCAACAGTCTCCAGCCCGCCTACCGAGAGGCGTAACGAGCCACGCGCCCGCAGGCAACGCCCACCTGACCACCGGCATCTTTCCAGAGCCACGACCACGTCTTCACCAGTCCGCCGTCGCCACACAAAAACGTCGGGCCAAGCCCGCCGCGTCCTCACTACAGCCCCGTCGCCAATAACGCCGGCCTTTTCCCACGGGCCCCAACCGCCGACGTCACCAGCGCCGCCGACAACGGGGAGGCGACGACCGCCGACAACCACGCCGGGCCCCGTCGGCCCCCTACAGAGGAGATGCCGCTCCTGTTCGCCGGCCTCGTTGGGCCACGCCGAGTCCCTCCGGAAGTTGTCCTCAGCGACGATGACGAAGAGGAGACCCACCAGCACGGCGTCGCTGGGCCCCAACCAGCATCCTTAAGGGGCATGCCGCCCCAGGCACCCCTGCGTACCGGCCACATCGGGCCGCTGGCGCCCCCTCCGGAAGTTGCCCCGCTCGACGGCAATGACGAGGAGGAGGTGCGACGAGATCACCGTTTTGGACCCCTGCGGGTCAACCTCACGCCGCCCCGGCCACGCGATACCTCACCCGGAGATCAGGCACCCTCCGCCGACGCCGAGGAGGCATGGAACCAGGCCATCGCCCTGTCCGACGATTGGGTCGATTTCGACGGCCTGGTGGAGGACACTCTTGGCGACCTTTTCGACAGCCCGCCGCACACGGAACCGCCGGCAACAGGCGCGCTCGGGCCTCTGGGTGCAGTCTATGACCTGGTCTCCGACGACGAGGGCCGCCCGCGCGGTCACTACAACCCCACCGGCGACGACGGCGACGACAGCGACGCGACCGTATTATACGACCCCACCGCGGAGGACAGCCGGGACATACGGAGGAGGCGCCCCACACCGCCGCACCCGAGCGACAACCGGGCCCCGCCGTACATGGGCGAGGTGGAAGCCGCCCTGATGGAGTGTTTCGGGGAAATGCCCGGGGACGACTTCAACTGGGGAAGCGGCACTAACACGGCGTCCACCATCTCGGCCGACGAGGACGAGGAGGGCCGCCCGTCAGACGCCTCGCGACCACCTTCCACCGGGCCCGCCGAGGACGCCTCATCGTCGACAGTCTCGGCCGACGAGGGCGAGGCCAGTCAGGACAGCGACTGGTCCTACGCCCCACGATCGCCGCCCCCACGCTGGACTCCACCCAGCACTACGCCGCTGCAAAGCTGGGCACCAGCCGCTCCCAGTCGCAGCCGACCCCCTCCGCCCTCCTACGAGGAGATTTTCGGCCGGGGATCGTACCCCGATCCGCACGCTGCCGCCCGATGCGCAGCGGTGGCCGCCAGTCGCGATCCGCGACCCCGCCTGCCCACCGGCGCGGAGCTGGCCGCAGAAGAGGCGCGCCGCAGGGCGGAAGACCTCAGTGAGGAGCTCGGCAACCCACCGGTTGCCCAACCGCCGGCAAGTGGCCCACCACCCTCACCGACCCCACGCCGCCGAGCACGGCGCAGGAGCGCCCCATGGGCAGACAGCCCATCTAGCTCGTCCGACGAGTCATCGTTGGACGCCGACGAGGGAGCCCGCAACCCTCCCCGCTGGGTACCGGCCCCAGTGGAATGGACCACTCCGAACGGCACATTACCGGCAGCTCTACTCCGCCGAATCCACGGGCGCCTGGCGACACCGCGAAGGCGAACAATACGGATCCTGGAGGAGGAGGGGAACCAACGCTTCAGGGTCCAAATTAACCGCAGCGGGAGGGTGATCATCACTCTTCACCCCTCCCGAAGATAGGGTGGAATGTGACGATGTCACAATCCCCTATATGTAAATATTGTATATATTAGTTAAGGTCATAGCTAAGTTAGCAAGTAAGTTAGGATTAGCCACACACCCACACACACAACTGTACATTTAACGGGCATGAAGCCCACAGTTAATTTGCCCAGGAAGGGCCAAATTAGATTTAGGCCGCAACGCACAGGCGTATACATTTTGTCAACACGGACTGTAGCGACCGCGCTGAAGCCATTTCCCCTCTCTGCTGCCGACGCGAACAGCGGCAGAGGCAGCGACATTTCCCCTCCAACGATCGTGCGTGTTTATGTTTTGGTCATGCTTATTTACATGCCGATCAAAACATAAACAATAACAATAACAAAGCCGACGGCCGAAAGCTGCGCTGCCCGGACCTTTTTGGCAGAGACGAGGCGACAAGGGCTTTGCAAACTGCGACCGCGATCACTTCTCTGGCGACAGCAAGCGTGAATAGTTGACCTCAGTCTCCGCGACTCGCGATTATCAAAACCGACAGCTAAGTAGAGCTAAGTCCAAAAAGGACCCGCGTGTGCCGATTTGCATCCTGGTTGCTAACATCAGGTGAGCCGGCCGAGGGCCATGTAAGGGCAGGTCATTGGAGTGTGGCGTAGGGCCAGGTTAGGGCCGACAGGCGCACATTAGAAAATGTAGCCATCAGAATTAAGCAATAAAATAAAGTAACCAAAATGAAGTCAGAAATTCCATCATCTTTCTCTCTCGCACCCGCATAAAACTCCGCGTAGCCACAAACAACCCTTATTTTGACGCGTGCCAAAACGTTCCCCTCTCGCTCACTCACTCGCCGAGCTGGTGGCTGGGTTTGACCGCACCAACTCCGCGTGGGCGCTGGGCAAGCTCCGGGCCGGAGAAGCGGGACGGGAGCGGGATTTGTCGCCGCTGGGTTCTCCCGGGCACAGATCTGGCGTGGGCATCGGGGCTGCTGGGTTTTCCCGAGCTACGAGTTCATCGCCGCCGGCACGTGTTCACAGATTTCCCCCTCTTCCCTCTCCTTTTCCCTTCCGATCTGCATCTTGCCCGCCATCGCCGCTGGGTTATCCCGGGCGGCGGAGATTTTGCCGATCGGAAGAGTCGCCGCTGCTGGGCAACCGGGCAGGCGCCGGAAACGGAGGAGCACCTGGCCATCGCCAGGGTAATCGCGCGTTTTAGGTTTCCCTTCCCCCTCTCCCTTTCCCTTTCGATCTGCATTTCGCCCGCCATCGCCGCTGGGTCATCCCGGGCGGCGGAGATTCTGCCGATCGAAAGAGTCGCCGTTGCTGGGCAACCGAGCGAGCGCTGGAAACGGAGGAGCACCTGGCCATCGCCAGGGTGACCGTCCAAGATTCCCATTTTCCCGAAGCCAGAGTTCCCCTTTTAAAACGAGCCCTTTTGCTGCCATTTTGCCACTGGAAAATTCATTAAAAATTCGGCGTCCATGTCCTGGCCGTCTCTAAAATATAAATATTTCTGGAGAGGAATCCTGGGCCGCTGAGGTTTACCCCGGCCTAAGACACATCCTTACATACTCAATTGTAAATTTGTAAACAAAAAGTTCACAGCTCAGCTAATAATGCCTGTATCGACTTCCGAATTTGTATTTATATTAGTTTTTACACGGCATACTCAATTGTAAATTTGTAAACAAAAAGTTCACAGCGCAGCTAATAATGCCTGTATCCACTTCAGAATTTGAATTTATATTAGTTTTTACAAGGCTAATACATTTGCATACTCAATTGTAAATTTGTAAACAAAAAGTTCACAACTCAGCTAATAATGCCTATATCCACTTCAGAATTTGTATTTATATTAGTTTTTACAAGCCTAATACATTTGCATACTCAATTGTAAATTTGTAAACAAAAAGTTCACAACTCAGCTAATAATGCCTGTATCCACTTCAGAATTTAGTATTTATATTAGTTTTTACATGGCTAATACATTTGCATACTCAATTGCAAATTTGTAAACAAAAAGTTCACAACTCAGCTAATAATGCATGTATCCATGGTAGAATTTGTACTTATATTAGTTTTTACAAGGCTAATACATTTGCATACTCAATTGTAAATTTGTAAACAAAAAGTTCACAACTCAGCTAATAATGCCTGTATCCACTTCCGAATTTGTATTTATATTAGTTTTTACAAGGCTAATACATTTGCATACTCAATTGTAAATTTGAAAACAAAAAGTTCACATCTCAGCTAATAATGCATGTATCCACTTTAGAATTTGTATTTATAATAGTTTTTACACGGCTAATACATTTTCATACTCAATTGTAAATTTGTAAACAAAAGGTTCACAACTCCGCTAATAATGCATGTATCCACGGCAGAATTTGTATTTATATTAGTTTTTACAAGGCTAATACATTTGCATACTCAATTGTAAATTTGTAAACAAAAAGTTCACAACTCAGCTAATAATGCCTGTATCCACTTCAGAATTTGTATTTATATTAGTTTTTACAAGGCTAATACATTTGCATACTCAATTGTAAATTTGTAAACAAAAAGTTCACAACTCCGCTAATAATGCATGTATCCACGGCAGAATTTATATTTATATTAGTTTTTACAAGGCTAATTCATTTGCATACTCAATTGTAAATTTGTAAACAAAAAGTTCACAACTCAGCTAATAATGCCTGTATCCACTTCAGAATTTGTATTTATATTAGTTTTTACATGGCTAATACATTTGCATACTCAATTGTAAATTTGTAAACAAAAAGTTCACAACTCCGCTAATAATGCATGTATCCACTTCAGAATTTGTATTTATATTAGTTTTTACAAGGCTAATACATTTGCATACTCAATTGTAAATTTGTAAACAAAAAGTTCACAACTCAGATAATAATGCATAATCCACTTCAGAATTTGTATTTATAACAGTTTTTACACGGCTAATACATTTGCATACTCAATTGTAAATTTGAAAACAAAAAGTTCACATCTCAGCTAATAATGCATGTATCCACTTTAGAATTTGTATTTATAATAGTTTTTACACGGCTAATACATTTGCATACTAAATTGTAAATTTGTAAACAAAAAGTTCACATCTCAGCTAATAATGAAATTTGTAAACAAAAAGTTCACAACTCCGCTAATAATGAATGTATCCACGGCAGAATGTGTATAGTTTTTACACGGCTAATACATTTGCATACTCAATTGTGAATTTGTAAACAAAAAGTTCACAACTCCGCTAATAATGCATGTATCCACGGCAGAATTTGTATTTATATTAGTTTTTACAAGGCTAATACATTTGCATACTCAATTGTAAATTTGTAAACAAAAAGTTCACAACTCAGCTAATAATGCCTATATCCACTTCAGAATTTGTATTTATATTAGTTTTTACAAGCCTAATACATTTGCATACTCAATTGTAAATTTGTAAACAAAAAGTTCACAACTCAGCTAATAATGCCTGTATCCACTTCAGAATTTAGTATTTATATTAGTTTTTACATGGCTAATACATTTGCATACTCAATTGCAAATTTGTAAACAAAAAGTTCACAACTCAGCTAATAATGCATGTATCCATGGTAGAATTTGTACTTATATTAGTTTTTACAAGGCTAATACATTTGCATACTCAATTGTAAATTTGTAAACAAAAAGTTCACAACTCAGCTAATAATGCCTGTATCCACTTCCGAATTTGTATTTATATTAGTTTTTACAAGGCTAATACATTTGCATACTCAATTGTAAATTTGTAAACAAAAAGTTCACAACTCCGCTAATAATGAATGTATCCACGGCAGAATTTGTATTTATATTAGTTTTTACAAGGCTAATACATTTGCATACTCAATTGTAAATTTGTAAACAAAAAGTTCACAACTCAGCTAATAATGCCTGTATCCCCTTCAGAATTTGTATTTATATTAGTTTTTACAAGGCTAATACATTTGCATACTCAATTGTAAATTTGTAAACAAAAAGTTCACAACTCAGCTAATAATGCCTGTATCCACGGCAGAATTTGTATTTATATTAGTTTTTACATGGCTAATACATTTGCATACTCAATTGTAAATTTGTAAACAAAAAGTTCACAACTCCGCTAATAATGCATGTATCCACGGCAGAATTTGTATTTATATTAGTTTTTACAAGGCTAATACATTTGCATACTCAATTGTAAATTTGTAAACAAAAAGTTCACAACTCAGATAATAATGCATAATCCACTTCAGAATTTGTATTTATAACAGTTTTTACACGGCTAATACATTTGCATACTCAATTGTAAATTTGAAAACAAAAAGTTCACATCTCAGCTAATAATGCATGTATCCACTTTAGAATTTGTATTTATAATAGTTTTTACACGGCTAATACATTTGCATACTAAATTGTAAATTTGTAAACAAAAAGTTCACATCTCAGCTAATAATGAAATTTGTTTTTACAAGGCTAATACATTTGCATACTCAATTGTAAATTTGTAAACAAAAAGTTCACAACTCAGCTAATAATGCCTGTATCCACTTCAGAATTTGTATTTATATTAGTTTTTACATGGCTAATACATTTGAATACTCAATTGTAAATTTGTAAACAAAGAGTTCACATCTCAGCTAATAATGAAATTTGTAAACAAAAAGTTCACAACTCAGGTAATAATGCATGTATCCACGGCAGAATTTGTACTTATATTAGTTTTTATAAGGCTAATACATTTGCATACTCAATTGTAAATTTGTAAACAAAAAGTTCACAACTCAGCTAATAATGCCTGTATCCACTTCAGAATTTAGTATTTATATTAGTTTTTACATGGCTAATACATTTGCATACTCAATTGTAAATTTGTAAACAAAAAGTTCACAACTCCGCTAATAATGAATGTATCCACGGCAGAATTTGTATTTATATTAGTTTTTACAAGGCTAATACATTTGCATACTCAATTGTAAATTTGTAAACAAAAAGTTCACAACTCAGCTAATAATGCCTGTATCCACTTCTGAATTTGTATTTATATTAGTTTTTACATGGCTAATACATTTGCATACTCAATTGTAAATTTGTAAGCAAAAAGTTCACAACTCCGCTAATAATGCCTGTATCCACTTCAGAATTTGTATTTATATTAGTTTTTACAAGGCTAATACATTTGCATACTCAATTGTAAATTTGTAAACAAAAAGTTCACAGCTCAGCTAATAATGCCTGTATCGACTTCCGAATTTGTATTTATATTAGTTTTTACACGGCATACTCAATTGTAAATTTGTAAACAAAAAGTTCACAGCGCAGCTAATAATGCCTGTATCCACTTCAGAATTTGAATTTATATTAGTTTTTACAAGGCTAATACATTTGCATACTCAATTGTAAATTTGTAAACAAAAAGTTCACAACTCAGCTAATAATGCCTATATCCACTTCAGAATTTGTATTTATATTAGTTTTTACAAGCCTAATACATTTGCATACTCAATTGTAAATTTGTAAACAAAAAGTTCACAACTCAGCTAATAATGCCTGTATCCACTTCAGAATTTAGTATTTATATTAGTTTTTACATGGCTAATACATTTGCATACTCAATTGCAAATTTGTAAACAAAAAGTTCACAACTCAGCTAATAATGCATGTATCCATGGTAGAATTTGTACTTATATTAGTTTTTACAAGGCTAATACATTTGCATACTCAATTGTAAATTTGTAAACAAAAAGTTCACAACTCAGCTAATAATGCCTGTATCCACTTCCGAATTTGTATTTATATTAGTTTTTACAAGGCTAATACATTTGCATACTCAATTGTAAATTTGTAAACAAAAAGTTCACAACTCCGCTAATAATGAATGTATCCACGGCAGAATTTGTATTTATATTAGTTTTTAGATGGCTAATACATTTGCATACTCAATTGTAAATTTGTAAACAAAAAGTTCACAACTCCGCTAATAATGCATGTATCCACGGCAGAATTTGTATTTATATTAGTTTTTACAAGGCTAATACATTTGCATACTCAATTGTAAATTTGTAAACAAAAAGTTCACAACTCAGCTAATAATGCCTGTATCCACTTCAGAATTTGTATTTATATTAGTTTTTACAAGGCTAATACATTTGCATACTCAATTGTAAATTTGTAAACAAAAAGTTAACAACTCCGCTAATAATGAATGTATCCACGGCAGAATTTGTATTTATATTAGTTTTTACATGGCTAATACATTTGCATACTCAATTGTAAATTTGTAAACAAAAAGTTCACATCTCAGCTAATAATGTGTTGGAGGGGGGCGGCTTTAAGCTGAAATGCACTCGGATAAATAATAACACGTAGAACTTGTCGGGGTTTTACGCGACGTGCGTCGGGATGTTTATTTAGTCGTAGGTAAATTGGTACTGGTCAATACAAAAGAAACTAAAGCTAGGGAGAGCGGATTGGAAGCTCTAGGACTGGAAGTCCGGAGGAAGAGGGAGAGAAAAGGAGAGCGTTCGGGATCACACTGCCTCCCGAAATTGAGCGCCTTTCTGGCGTGAACATTCTCCCCCCCCTTGCGAGGATACGCAGCAAAAGTACCAGGAAGTATTAGCTCTGGAAAGCGTAGGATAACGCTGAGCGTTCGTCGGCATGTAGAAGGGTGTGGTGATCCTGTCCACACGACTGGCATCGGTCGCTACTTCGACAGGATCCTCCGGAATGGTGGTGGGCCAGGCAGTTGACGCAGTACTTCCTGTCGATGACTGTCTGGAGCCGTTTCTTCGCATCAAGCCGGAGAAAACGGTGACACTTCCGAAGAGGATGGTTCCCTTGGCAGACTCGGCATTGGTAGGATAAAATACCTCGGGAACGTCTGCTCTTGCTGTCGTCGTACGGAACCCAGTAATTGGAATCGGCCGAAGTAGTCACTCGTGTGGAGAACGAGGAAATTCTTTGGATGGGTGCAGGAATTTGTGGTGCGTCATCACGAGGATTCGGAACACTGGATGAAGTGTTGCTTGGATGCAACAATGTGTGATGCCGACCGTGACACGTAAGACAGGTGTGGGCGCTTGTGCAATTACGGAGTGGATGACCGCTTGCAAAGCAATTTAAGCACAACTGCTTTTTTTCAATGTACGAAGTTCTATTTTCTATCGTCATCTGGAGGAAGCGTGGACATTTACGCACTGGATGGTTCTCTGCAGAACACAAATCGCATCTTTTGGATATGGGAACAATCCGCGTACTAAAGGATTTTAGTACTCGCGGTGCCACGATGGATTTTGTCGGGTTGGACGGACTGAGGCGTATCGTAGGAGGTTGAATAGAATTTATAGATTCCAGAGTTCTATGGCGCTCAGTAAGGAAAGAATCTAATTCTAGCCAGGACTGCTCCCATAATGAGAGCGTCAGCTTTGGAAGCTTCGTGGAACACAAATAAACCAATAGACAATCCCAATTATCCGTAGGAAGGCCGGACAGAGTTAGGGATGTGAGGCAATTTTGAATTGTATTCTGCAGCTCCTTCAAGGCTGCCGAGGATTCGCGTTCGATGGATTGTATGTTTAGTAATTTCTTCAGTTGGCTGTTCACCAACGCGCGTTTATTTTCGAAACGCTCAGTTAGGTTTCCCCATGCTGAGCGGAAACCGTCGTTGGTCAGTGGCGAATTTGAAACTATGGAATGAGCTTCACCACTCGTCTTGGCATTTAAATAGTCGTATTTTGCCTTAAGAGTAGGCAAGGTGTCCTCCGCGCCCTCTAACCCAACTGAAATCAGCTCTGAACAATCTTCGTACTCTTTCTCGACCTTATCCCATAGCGCTCGAACTTGGTCGAGATGGATTTGGCAAGAGTACTTGGATGGAGTGGGCGCTGCTGGATTGCAGACTCGGGACTCGAAATGACTTAGACGGTCACAGATCAAAGTAAATTTGTCTAAAATTGAAGGAGCCATTCTGGATATTTCTTTATAATTTTTACTATAAATAGGTATATATTACAAAATAATTTATAGGTCGAAGTTGGATTGGGAATTTAGGAACCAATCGGACTCGTAATAATTATTTTTGAAATAATTATTATTTGTGGAAAATTGTATTTTTCTCGTAAGGAATTTAAATCGAGAATATTTGAATTAAATACGGAATTACGAAAATACGGTCACACTAATGCGTATATGGAAGCACACTTTGATTTCTAACTTAATCGGTTAGTTGGAATTTTAATATAAAATAATTTAAAACAATTTTATTTGTCTGGTCTTATTTGATTGACCGGTGCTGTATTTCGGAACCAATACGTGTGTGTGTGTATATTTGTGCACTTGCCGTATGCAAGTGCAAAATAGCGGAGATAAGGAGAGGCGGAAAAAATTGCCAAATATCGGAGCGTCGTATGCAGACGATTATGTATGTATGTAAATACGTATTGCAGCTCAGAATAGAGCGAGGGAGTAAAAAACAACAATATATGTACGAATTAAATAAATTTGTAATTTTAGTAGCTGCGGACAGTTATTAAATAAATTTGTAAATATAAGTTTCGGAGTGAAGTGGACTGTATTTGTAGTATGTATGTAATGTAAAAAAATGCTAGTTAACGAGAAGGAATTAAGAATAATTCGAAATTGGAAAGTTCTACTGTGGCTTAGGCATTGATTTAAACAAACTCTTTATGACTTTTGGAACCCGTAGATCTCGTATAGAAATTATTTGGATATAATTTCTCGAATATGGGAAAATGTCAATGTTGACAGCGATTGTAGTCTTGTGGAGTGGACTGTATTGAATATGTATGTAAATGTAAATAAATGCTAGCGGAAACACAGTTATTGAAGAGGAATTGAGAACTATTGGAAATAAATTCTCACTGTGGCTATTGCATTTATTTACACACACAATTTGGATTTCGGCACAGATATTGAAAAATGTATTTGGATTTGGAATTGGAACTTCTTATGCTGCCGTAGTGTCGGATTAATCGGACTTGGATTTAGACAATAATCATACAGAGAGATTAAGACGAATTGAGCTTCGCAAAACCTAACTGTATGACCGGCAGCAATAATATATTTGAACTTATCTTGTGCGGTTTTAAAGCCACCGGAGCTGCTGGTAGATGCGACGAAAAATCCGGCTCTGATGGACCAAATGTTGGAGGGGGGCGGCTTTAAGCTGAAATGCACTCGGATAAATAATAACACGTAGAACTTGTCGGGGTTTTACGCGACGTGCGTCGGGATGTTTATTTAGTCGTAGGTAAATTGGTACTGGTCAATACAAAAGAAACTAAAGCTAGGGAGAGCGGATTGGAAGCTCTAAGACTGGAAGTCCGGAGGAAGAGGGAGAGAAAAAAAGAGCGTTCGGGATCACACTGCCTCCCGAAATTGAGCGCCTTTCTGGCGTGAACATAATGAAATTTGTAAACAAAAAGTTCACAACTCAGGTAATAATGCATGTATCCACGGCAGAATTTGTACTTATATTAGTTTTTATAAGGCTAATACATTTGCATACTCAATTGTAAATTTGTAAACAAAAAGTTCACAACTCAGCTAATAATGCCTGTATCCACTTCAGAATTTAGTATTTATATTAGTTTTTACATGGCTAATACATTTGCATACTCAATTGTAAATTTGTAAACAAAAAGTTCACAACTCCGCTAATAATGAATGTATCCACGGCAGAATTTGTATTTATATTAGTTTTTACAAGGCTAATACATTTGCATACTCAATTGTAAATTTGTAAACAAAAAGTTCACAACTCAGCTAATAATGCCTGTATCCACTTCAGAATTTGTATTTATATTAGTTTTTACATGGCTAATACATTTGCATACTCAATTGTAAATTTGTAAACAAAAAGTTCACAACTCCGCTAATAATGCCTGTATCCACTTCAGAATTTGTATTTATATTAGTTTTTACAAGGCTAATACATTTGCATACTCAATTGTAAATTTGTAAACAAAAAGTTCACAGCTCAGCTAATAATGCCTGTATCGACTTCCGAATTTGTATTTATATTAGTTTTTACACGGCATACTCAATTGTAAATTTGTAAACAAAAAGTTCACAGCGCAGCTAATAATGCCTGTATCCACTTCAGAATTTGTATTTATATTAGTTTTTACAAGGCTAATACATTTGCATACTCAATTGTAAATTTGTAAACAAAAAGTTCACAACTCAGCTAATAATGCCTGTATCCACTTCAGAATTTGTATTTATATTAGTTTTTACAAGCATTAGGCTTGTAATACTCAATTGTAAATTTGTAAACAAAAAGTTCACAACTCAGCTAATAATGCCTGTATCCACTTCAGAATTTAGTATTTATATTAGTTTTTACATGGCTAATACATTTGCATACTCAATTGTAAATTTGTAAACAAAAAGTTCACAACTCACCTAATAATGCATGTATCCATGGTAGAATTTGTACTTATATTAGTTTTTACATGGCTAATACATTTGCATACTCAATTGTAAATTTGTAAACAAAAAGTTCACAGCTCAGCTAATAATGCCTGTATCCACTTCAGAATTTGTATTTATATTAGTTTTTACATGGCTAATACATTTGCATACTCAATTGTAAATTTGTAAACAAAAAGTTCACAACTCCGCTAATAATGCATGTATCCACGGCAGAATTTGTATTTATATTAGTTTTTACAAGGCTAATACATTTGCATACTCAATTGTAAATTTGTAAACAAAAAGTTCACAACTCAGCTAATAATGCCTGTATCCACTTCAGAATTTGTATTTATATTAGTTTTTACAAGGCTAATACATTTGCATACTCAATTGTAAATTTGTAAACAAAAAGTTCACAACTCAGCTAATAATGCCTGTATCCACTTCAGAATTTGTATTTATATTAGTTTTTACATGGCTAATACATTTGCATACTCAATTGTAAATTTGTAAACAAAAAGTTCACAACTCCGCTAATAATGCATGTATCCACGGCAGAATTTGTATTTATATTAGTTTTTACAAGGCTAATACATTTGCATACTCAATTGTAAATTTGTAAACAAAAAGTTCACAACTCAGCTAATAATGCCTGTATCCACTTCAGAATTTGTATTTATATTAGTTTTTACATGGCTAATACATTTGCATACTCAATTGTAAATTTGTAAACAAAAAGTTCACAACTCAGCTAATAATGCCTGTATCCACTTCAGAATTTGTATTTATATTAGTTTTTACAAGGCTAATACATTTGCATACTCAATTGTAAATTTGAAAACAAAAAGTTCACATCTCAGCTAATAATGCATGTATCCACTTTAGAATTTGTATTTATAATAGTTTTTACACGGCTAATACATTTGCATACTAAATTGTAAATTTGTAAACAAAAAGTTCACATCTCAGCTAATAATGAAATTTGTAAACAAAAAGTTCACAACTCAGCTAATAATGCATGTATCCACTTAAGAATGTGTATAGTTTTTACACGGCTAATACATTTGCATACTCAAATGTGAATTTGTAAACAAAAAGTTCACAACTCCGCTAATAATGAATGTATCCACGGCAGAATTTGTATTTATATTAGTTTTTACAAGGCTAATACATTTGCATACTCAATTGTAAATTTGTAAACAAAAAGTTCACAACTCAGCTAATAATGCCTGTATCCACTTCAGAATTTGTATTTATATTAGTTTTTACATGGCTAATACATTTGCATACTCAATTGTAAATTTGTAAACAAAAAGTTCACATCTCAGCTAATAATGAAATTTGTAAACAAAAAGTTCACAACTCAGGTAATAATGCATGTATCCACGGCAGAATTTGTACTTATATTAGTTTTTATAAGGCTAATACATTTGCATACTTAATTGTAAATTTGTAAACAAAAAGTTCACAACTCAGCTAATAATGCCTGTATCCACTTCAGAATTTAGTATTTATATTAGTTTTTACATGGCTAATACATTTGCATACTCAATTGTAAATTTGTAAACAAAAAGTTCACAACTCCGCTAATAATGCATGTATCCACGGCAGAATTTGTACTTAGATTAGTTTTTAGAAGGCTAATACATTTGCATACTCAATTGTAAATTTGTAAACAAAAAGTTCACAACTCAGCTAATAATGCCTGTATCCACTTCAGAATTTGTATTTATATTAGTTTTTACATGGCTAATACATTTGCATACTCAATTGTAAATTTGTAAACAAAAAGTTCACAACTCCGCTAATAATGCATGTATCCACGGCAGAATTTGTATTTATATTAGTTTTTACAAGGCTAATACATTTGCATACTCAATTGTAAATTTGTAAACAAAAAGTTCACAACTCAGCTAATAATGCCTGTATCCACTTCAGAATTTGTATTTATAACAGTTTTTACACGGCTAATACATTTGCATACTCAATTGTAAATTTGAAAACAAAAAGTTCACATCTCAGCTAATAATGCATGTATCCACTTTAGAATTTGTATTTATAATAGTTTTTACACGTCTATTACATTTGCATACTAAATTGTAAATTTGTAAACAAAAAGTTCACATCTCAGCTAATAATGAAATTTGTAAACAAAAAGTTCACAACTCAGCTAATAATGCATGTATCCACTTAGGAATGTGTATAGTTTTTACACGGCTAATACATTTGTATACTCAATTGTGAATTTGTAAACAAAAAGTTCACAACTCCGCTAATAATGCATGTATCCACGGCAGAATTTGTATTTATATTAGTTTTTACATGGCTAATACATTTGCATACTCAATTGTAAATTTGTAAACAAAAAGTTCACATCTCAGCTAATAATGTGTTGGAGGGGGGCGGCTTTAAGCTGAAATGCACTCGGATAAATAATAACACGTAGAACTTGTCGGGGTTTTACGAGACGTGCGTCGGGATGTTTATTTAGTCGTAGGTAAATTGGTACTGGTCAATACAAAAGAAACTAAAGCTAGGGAGAGCGGATTGGAAGCTCTAGGACTGGAAGTCCGGAGGAAGAGGGAGAGAAAAGGAGAGCGTTCGGGATCACACTGCCTCCCGAAATTGAGCGCCTTTCTGGCGTGAACATTCTCCCCCCCCTTGCGAGGATACGCAGCAAAAGTACCAGGAAGTATTAGCTCTGGAAAGCGTAGGATAACGCTGAGCGTTCGTCGGCATATAGAAGGGTGTGGTGATCCTGTCCACACGACTGGCATCGGTCGCTACTTCGACAGGATCCTCCGGAATGGTGGTGGGCCAGGCAGTTGACGCAGTACTTCCTTTGGAAGCTTCGTGGAACACAAATAAACCAATAGACAATCCCAATTATCCGTAGGAAGGCCGGACAGAGTTAGGGATGTGAGGCAATTTTGAATTGTATTCTGCAGCTCCTTCAAGGCTGCCGAGGATTCGCGTTCGATGGATTGTATGTTTAGTAATTTCTTCAGTTGGCTGTTCACCAACGCGCGTTTATTTTCGAAACGCTCAGTTAGGTTTCCCCATGCTGAGCGGAAACCGTCGTTGGTCAGTGGCGAATTTGAAACTATGGAATGAGCTTCACCACTCGTCTTGGCATTTAAATAGTCGTATTTTGCCTTAAGAGTAGGCAAGGTGTCCTCCGCGCCCTCTAACCCAACTGAAATCAGCTCTGAACAATCTTCGTACTCTTTCTCGACCTTATCCCATAGCGCTCGAACTTGGTCGAGATGGATTTGGCAAGAGTACTTGGATGGAGTGGGCGCTGCTGGATTGCAGACTCGGGACTCGAAATGACTTAGACGGTCACAGATCAAAGTAAATTTGTCTAAAATTGAAGGAGCCATTCTGGATATTTCTTTATAATTTTTACTATAAATAGGTATATATTACAAAATAATTTATAGGTCGAAGTTGGATTGGGAATTTAGGAACCAATCGGACTCGTAATAATTATTTTTGAAATAATTATTATTTGTGGAAAATTGTATTTTTCTCGTAAGGAATTTAAATCGAGAATATTTGAATTAAATACGGAATTACGAAAATACGGTCACACTAATGCGTATATGGAAGCACACTTTGATTTCTAACTTAATCGGTTAGTTGGAATTTTAATATAAAATAATTTAAAATAATTTTATTTGTCTGGTCTTATTTGATTGACCGGTGCTGTATTTCGGAACCAATACGTGTGTGTGTGTATATTTGTGCACTTGCCGTATGCAAGTGCAAAATAGCGGAGATAAGGAGAGGCGGAAAAAATTGCCAAATATCGGAGCGTCGTATGCAGACGATTATGTATGTATGTAAATACGTATTGCAGCTCAGAATAGAGCGAGGGAGTAAAAAACAACAATATATGTACGAATTAAATAAATTTGTAATTTTAGTAGCTGCGGACAGTTATTAAATAAATTTGTAAATATAAGTTTCGGAGTGAAGTGGACTGTATTTGTAGTATGTATGTAATGTAAAAAAATGCTAGTAAACGAGAAGGAATTATTTATTTATTTCATTTATTTCGCCAATGGTAAACCTTATCTGGCTACTTAACTAAAGCTTAACTGACTTAACTAATTAACATAAATTGAAGATAAATATCGAAGAAATTCATTCTTAATTATGACCCTTGGTGAGCTAGGGTCCAATCGCATGTTTGGTGGAAGTTTATTATAAAAGCATAAGGCTCTATAAATAGGCTCATTAAGTGCATAATTAGTACGACAAAAAGGCAAGGAAAAAGGTTCAAATGATCTTAACTACCTTCTAGGAACGGAAAAATGTATACATTTAAGCAATTCAGGACAATCAATTTTGCATGAGATAATGTCGAAAATAACCAGTAGACTGGCAACAATTCTCCTGTCGTGAAGAGATGACAAGTGCACAAGACGACATTTAGCGGAATAGGAGGGAACGGGTTCATGGAAATTTAGGGAATTAAGGGCAAAACACAGAAACTTTTTCTGAATACGTTCTAGGCGGTTGGAATGTACCGATCCAGTCGGGTTCCAAATGAACGAAGCGTACTCAAGCTTGGACCTTATAAAAGAAAAAAATAAGCTGAGCTTGGTATAAGGGTCAGTGAATTGAGCCGCATTACGTTTTATAAACCCATACATTGCATACGCTTTTGGAACTATATAATTTATATGGTCAATGAAAAGGAATTTAGCATCAAACATGACTCCCAAATCAAGTGCTTCTGTCTTGCAGGCAAGGAGGCAGGAATCGATCGTGTAGGGAAAAAGCGAATTGTTGAGCCTTTTGCTGTATGTGACAGTAAAACATTTGGACAGGTTTAAGGGCAGCTTATTCCGAGAGCACCAATCTCCAACTCTAGCCAAATCATCCTGAAGCATATTGCTATCCAGGACAGAACTTACAGACTTGAAAAGTTTCAGATCATCGGCGAACAATAAAAATTCAGAGCTCTTAATGCATTGGCCAATGTCATTTATATATAAAATAAAAAGAAAAGGGCCCAAGGCACTCCCCTGAGGAAGGCCAGATGTCGCTATATACGGATTCGAAGAATAGTTATTGCACACCACTCTATACCAACGGCCATCTAGGTAAGATCTTAACCAATTCAGCATTGAAGAATGGAAGCCAATTTTTTCGAGCTTAGCCAACAAAGCACTGTGGCAGACCTTATCAAATGCTTTGGCAAAGTCAGTGTATACCACGTCCACTTGCTTTTGTCTCGAAAAGGCATTAATGCAGAAGTGGTTAAAAACTGCTAAGTTAGTGGTAGTCGAACGTCCTGGCATAAAACCATGCTGGTTGGGGCTAATGGTGCTACCATTGAGAAAGGCGAGCTGCTTAGCAACAATTCGTTCAAACATTTTAGATATATTGCTTAACTTTGCAATTGGCCTGTAATTGGAAATGATATTTTTTCTACCAGACTTAAAAGTGGGAGTAACTGTAGCCAATTTCCATCTCTGAGTGAAAACACCGCTGGAGAGGGATTTGTTGAAGATTATAATGAGTGGCTCTGAAAGAACGCCAATACAACTTTTTAATATGAAAGGTGAGAGACCATCGCAGTCGAATTTTTCAGAATCATTAAGGCTCTCCACAGCGAGTTGGCAGTCGGACTCAGTGACTTTTAAGCTCCCAATATTAGAGCTTGGAACAATGGATCGAAGCGTGAAATCATCATTCCATGAGGATAATGGCTCGAAATTCGACGCAAAGTATTTGGCAAACAGATTTGCCACTTCGATATCAGATGTTGCTGACGAGTTATCTAATGACATGTGGGAAGGGATGTATGATGTTGTTTTCTTCGAATTAACAAAATGCCAGAAAGATTTAGGATTGTTAATTAGTCTCATTTCTACATCTGCTATGTATTGGTTGTACAAGAACTTGTTTAAAAACTCGAATTCGCGCTTATGCTGTTTATATCTATCGAAGTCTGCAGAATTACCATTTTCAATGTATCGCTTATAAAATTTATTTCTGAGATTTTTGTATTTTTTAAGCCCATGCGTATACCATGGTAATTTATAAGAGCAAAAGAGCCTTTTTTTAGCATATTTTTTAATGATAGCTGAAATAGTTATTAAAAAGTTATCATAGCAAGTGTCCAAATTATCATGCGAAAGGACCTCAACCCAATTAACGAGTTTAATATCATTACGAATTAAATTTAAATTATTCATATTAATGTACAATGAAGATGTGCTTGGTTTATAAGGCGAAAATATATAAGTAAATAATGACACCAGTAAGGGTTGGTGGTGGGCATCGCACTCAGAAATAGGATTACTGCTGCAAACTAGATTTAAGTTAAGATCTTGACTTACAAAAATTAGATCTAGAAGTTTATGCAATTTATTAAATACGTGATTTATCTGGACCAGACCGAAACTAAAAAAATCATCTATGACCAAGATTTCCTGTGGCAGATGCAGGTTACTGGGAATCATTGCAGGTGAGTCCACTCCATGCACCCACACCAGCGAGGAAAGATTAAAGTCGCCAAAAATACAGATAGACTGCGAATCCTCAAGATCTTGATTAATATGGGCGATGTTATCCACATGAGCCTTATACAGTTCGAAACTGCTGCATGGGGGAATGTATGATACCACCAGAAGAATAGTTTCCACGGGTCCGGCGAGAGACACACAAAGTTGATCAAGAAGGGAGTCATCATTCCAAAGCCGGATGGAACTGCACATCAGAGTACGGCGCACAGCAATAAGAACTCCTCCACCTCTGGAGCATTGCGTCTTAGCAGCATCCCGGTCTTTTCGGAATACTTGGTAAAGATTGGCGTCGAAAAATTCATTATCGAAGAAGTCCATGTTGAGCCAAGTTTCAACTAGTATAATGACATCATAATCACAGGACGATGTGGCCAAATAGACAGCGCCAGTCTTTGTACGCATGCCGGATATATTTTGAAAATATATTTTTAGGCTGGGGCTATCTCCATTCACTAAGGATGAGGAGGGATGCACAGAATCAGGATAAGCGGGGGGCACCACCATATCATCTATTGCAATGTTCGATGAGCCGAGGTGCGGTTTATGAGCAAATAGTCCAGAGGCTGCCTTAAGTAGCGATATAGTTCCAATCTTGGTAGGTTTCATAAAATCCAAATGCGTCGAAGCCAGTTGTAAAGAGCGAATATAATTTCTTAAGAGAGCCGGGCCTGCAGAGAACTGCAATCCAGCAGCAATAACATCGGCCGGCATCAGCTGTTGTTGTTGATGGGCAAATCCATAAAGAGCATCAAAGGCGCGCACCCAGCCAGCACACAGCATCCAAAGAAGACGGAGAAGATCCAACGGCGAAACCAAGCAGAGAGCGGCATCTACACGCAAAGCAGACGATGAATACAACAACTCCAGCCAAAATTGTTGTAGCAGCGGGGGCGTTGAGAGCGTGGACGAATGCGCCAAGCCAAGGCGAATATCGCATAAAAGAGACGGCAAAAGCACCGGCTGATGTTGTTGTTGTAGCATAGATAACGATGATGACGAGCGCAGGCGCGGAGAGGGATGAAGATGCTGCGAGCGCTGTGGGCTTAGCCCGAGCATATGGTTACGGGGGGAATGAGCAAGAAGAGAGTCGACACCAGCGGCGTCGATCATTGGGGGTTTTTTGACGAATGAGTGGGGGTTGACGTTCTTGCAGGTCCACCCAGCTCTGTAATGGTATCCTCTTTATTTGTCCTCTCCCTATGGACAAACCTTTTGACCTTAACAGAGCAAGGCCAAAACTCATTACTAAAGACATCATTATAATATTGGTCAGGAACGCCGAGTTTGAAGTTGACGAATTTTAAAGTAGATATGTCTACGTCTTTTTTTATAAGTTTGATGCAGGAAAATGCTTTGGCATCAACATTTAATTTTGAAGAGACATAGTTTAAAACAGCCTCCGGCTCCGTAGTAGCTTTGAATTTCCCGGCATGTAGGTATTTGACAATTGGTAATACTTGGAGAGAGTCCGAAGCCGATGCAACTCCAACGACGGTTTTTTTGTTATTGTTATTGTTCTTCCTCTTCCTATGTGGAACTTTTGCAAAACCGTCTCTCTCAGCATTCGGGGGTCGTAGACCTTGGCCCTGGAACGACGATGAAGAAGCAGCGGCGGCATAGGATTGAGGAGCTACTGTTGCATTAGCAGCTTGCCTACGGCTAGGCCTGACGGTGACATTGTTGGTGTGTTCTATCGAGTCCCCTTTGGTAGGAAAAGCTTCCGAAAATTTAGAGTTTAGATGCTGGTACAAACACTCTAGATTATTGATTTTAGAATCAAGTTCATCAATTTTTGAGTGTGAGTCATTGGCTACAACACAGCCATCGCACTGCCACAGTATATTTGGATTAAGTAAGAGTTTGATTGCATCGGCAGGCAAATCAACGCAGGCAGCATGAAATACCCGACGGCAAAGAGAGGCGCAGCGAACAGCCTCTGTGGAGCGAAGCTGGGATGCCGAAACTTCTAAATTGCACTCGGCACACAACATAACGATAGCGAAATTGGCACGTCCGAACACTTTGAAAGCTAGTCAACGACTGAATAATTTAAGAATAATTCGAAATTGGAAAGTTCTACTGTGGCTTAGGCATTGATTTAAACAAACTCTTTATGACTTTTGGAACCCGTAGATCTCGTATAGAAATTATTTGGATATAATTTCTCGAATATGGGAAAATGTCAATGTTGACAGCGATTGTAGTCTTGTGGAGTGGACTGTATTGAATATGTATGTAAATGTAAATAAATGCTAGCGGAAACACAGTTATTGAAGAGGAATTGAGAACTATTGGAAATAAATTCTCACTGTGGCTATTGCATTTATTTACACACACAATTTGGATTTCGGCACAGATATTGAAAAATGTATTTGGATTTGGAATTGGAACTTCTTATGCTGCCGTAGTGTCGGATTAATCGGACTTGGATTTAGACAATAATCATACAGAGAGATTAAGACGAATTGAGCTTCGCAAAACCTAACTGTATGACCGGCAGCAATAATATATTTGAACTTATCTTGTGCGGTTTTAAAGCCACCGGAGCTGCTGGTAGATGCGACGAAAAATCCGGCTCTGATGGACCAAATGTTGGAGGGGGGCGGCTTTAAGCTGAAATGCACTCGGATAAATAATAACACGTAGAACTTGTCGGGGTTTTACGCGACGTGCGTCGGGATGTTTATTTAGTCGTAGGTAAATTGGTACTGGTCAATACAAAAGAAACTAAAGCTAGGGAGAGCGGATTGGAAGCTCTAGGACTGGAAGTCCGGAGGAAGAGGGAGAGGAAAGGAGAGCGTTCGGGATCACACTGCCTCCCGAAATTGAGCGCCTTTCTGGCGTGAACATAATGAAATTTGTAAACAAAAAGTTCACAACTCAGGTAATAATGCATGTATCCACGGCAGAATTTGTACTTATATTAGTTTTTATAAGGCTAATACATTTGCATAGGGTAAGGTGGGGTAAAGCCGACCTAGTAAATGGTTTTGGCTATAAAATGCTTATTTTACATCGGATCAAGTCGTTATATATACCAAATTAAAGGTTAGACCTTTGCGCAACTTTCTATGCATAGCATTTTATTCATACCTTTGAAAAGTTTTGAGATACAAGCGTTTTACGAAAAAGTTCATTTTTGCTATGTTCAAAAATGATGGGGTAAACCCGACCGCCTATGTTTTTGGTTGATTTAGTACAGATATAACCTAAATATAGGTTTTGCAATGATATATCAATCAAAGTTATGTTATATAATGGTAATAAAAGATAATAGAATTAAAAAAATGAAAATAGCAAAATAATTAATCAGTATCATCTGATTCGCTGCTCAAATAGCTTGCTGGCGTTTTTTGGTTCGAGTTGAACGTCTGGTTGGCTGCGATGTTGATGGTTTTTGTGTGATTGTTGTTTTTTTGGCTTTTTTTGCGGCAGGATTTACCCCACTATTTAGAGGTCGGATTTGCCCCACGACGTAATTTTTCATAAAAACCCAATTAAAAAAGAAATTATGAAAAAAAATGAACCAAACTTATATGCACTTTGTTGGACTTTATTCAAAGAATCTAAATCCACTTACCTTTTCATGCGATAACTTTGACAAAAAGAAATATCCTGCAGTTAATTATGCACAAAAATGAAAGTCAAAATTGTGAAAACAAACTTGTCGTCGTTTGACCATCTCAATGTTGACTAATAAAATGGTGTCATACCACCATTTTCATTGTTTTCGATGCTCTACACGACAACACTAATATTATTTTGCGTAGTGCTTCCGATTTTCGAAAACAGAGGGAGGTCGGGTTTACCCACACTGTCGGCTTTACCCCACCTTACCCTACTCAATTGTAAATTTGTAAACAAAAAGTTCACAACTCAGCTAATAATGCCTGTATCCACTTCAGAATTTAGTATTTATATTAGTTTTTACATGGCTAATACATTTGCATACTCAATTGTAAATTTGTAAACAAAAAGTTCACAACTCCGCTAATAATGAATGTATCCACGGCAGAATTTGTATTTATATTAGTTTTTACAAGGCTAATACATTTGCATACACAATTGTAAATTTGTAAACAAAAACTTCACAACTCAGCTAATAATGCCTGTATCCACTTCAGAATTTGTATTTATATTAGTTTTTACATGGCTAATACATTTGCATACTCAATTGTAAATTTGTAAACAAAAAGTTCACAACTCCGCTAATAATGCCTGTATCCACTTCAGAATTTGTATTTATATTAGTTTTTACAAGGCTAATACATTTGCATACTCAATTGTAAATTTGTAAACAAAAAGTTCACAGCTCAGCTAATAATGCCTGTATCGACTTCCGAATTTGTATTTATATTAGTTTTTACACGGCATACTCAATTGTAAATTTGTAAACAAAAAGTTCACAGCGCAGCTAATAATGCCTGTGTCCACTTCAGAATTTGTATTTATATTAGTTTTTACAAGGCTAATACATTTGCATACTCAATTGTAAATTTCTAAACAAAAAGTTCACAACTCAGCTAATAATGCCTGTATCCACTTCAGAATTTGTATTTATATTAGTTTTTACAAGCCTAATACATTTGCATACTCAATTGTAAATTTGTAAACAAAAAGTTCACAACTCAGCTAATAATGCCTGTATCCACTTCAGAATTTAGTATTTATATTAGTTTTTACATGGCTAATACATTTGCATACTCAATTGTAAATTTGTAAACAGAAAGTTCACAACTCAGCTAATAATGCATGTATCCACTTCAGAATTTGTATTTATATTAGTTTTTACATGGCTAATACATTTGCATACTCAATTGTAAATTTGTAAACAAAAAGTTCACAACTCAGCTAATAATGCCTGTATCCACTTCAGAATTTGTATTTATATTAGTTTTTACATGGCTAATACATTTGCATACTCAATTGTAAATTTGTAAACAAAAAGTTCACAACTCCGCTAATAATGCATGTATCCACGGCAGAATTTGTATTTATATTAGTTTTTACAAGGCTAATACATTTGCATACTCAATTGTAAATTTGTAAACAAAAAGTTCACAACTCAGCTAATAATGCCTGTATCCACTTCAGAATTTGTATTTATATTAGTTTTTACATGGCTAATACATTTGCATACTCAATTGTAAATTTGTAAACAAAAAGTTCACAACTCAGCTAATAATGCCTGTATCCACTTCAGAATTTGTATTTATATTAGTTTTTACAAGGCTAATACATTTGCATACTCAATTGTAAATTTGAAAACAAAAAGTTCACATCTCAGCTAATAATGCATGTATCCACTTTAGAATTTGTATTTATAATAGTTTTTACACGGCTAATACATTTGCATACTAAATTGTAAATTTGTAAACAAAAAGTTCACATCTCAGCTAATAATGAAATTTGTAAACAAAAAGTTCACAACTCAGCTAATAATGCATGTATCCACTTAAGAATGTGTATAGTTTTTACACGGCTAATACATTTGCATACTCAATTGTAAATTTGTAAACAAAAAGTTCACAACTCCGCTAATAATGCATGTATCCACGGCAGAATTTGTATTTATATTAGTTTTTACATGGCTAATACATTTGCATACTCAATTGTAAATTTGTAAACAAAAAGTTCACAACTCCGCTAATAATGCCTGTATCCACTTCAGAATTTGTATTTATATTAGTTTTTACAAGGCTAATACATTTGCATACTCAATTGTAAATTTGTAAACAAAAAGTTCACAGCTCAGCTAATAATGCCTGTATCGACTTCCGAATTTGTATTTATATTAGTTTTTACACGGCATACTCAATTGTAAATTTGTAAACAAAAAGTTCACAGCGCAGCTAATAATGCCTGTATCCACTTCAGAATTTGTATTTATATTAGTTTTTACAAGGCTAATACATTTGCATACTCAATTGTAAATTTGTAAACAAAAAGTTCACAACTCAGCTAATAATGCCTGTATCCACTTCAGAATTTGTATTTATATTAGCTTTTACAAGCCTAATACATTTGCATACTCAATTGTAAATTTGTAAACAAAAAGTTCACAACTCAGCTAATAATGCCTGTATCCACTTCAGAATTTAGTATTTATATTAGTTTTTACATGGCTAATACATTTGCATACTCAATTGTAAATTTGTAAACAAAAAGTTCACAACTCAGCTAATAATGCATGTATCCGTGGTAGAATTTGTACTTATATTAGTTTTTACATGGCTAATACATTTGCATACTCAATTGTAAATTTGTAAACAAAAAGTTCACAACTCAGCTAATAATGCCTGTATCCACTTCAGAATTTGTATTTATATTAGTTTTTACATGGCTAATACATTTGCATACTCAATTGTAAATTTGTAAACAAAAAGTTCACAACTCCGCTAATAATGCATGTATCCACGGCAGAATTTGTATTTATATTAGTTTTTACAAGGCTAATACATTTGCATACTCAATTGTAAATTTGTAAACAAAAAGTTCACAACTCAGCTAATAATGCCTGTATCCACTTCAGAATTTGTATTTATATTAGTTTTTACAAGGCTAATACATTTGCATACTCAATTGTAAATTTGTAAACAAAAAGTTCACAACTCAGCTAATAATGCCTGTATCCACTTCAGAATTTGTATTTATATTAGTTTTTACATGGCTAATACATTTGCATACTCAATTGTAAATTTGTAAACAAAAAGTTCACAACTCCGCTAATAATGCATGTATCCACGGCAGAATTTGTATTTATATTAGTTTTTACAAGGCTAATACATTTGCATACTCAATTGTAAATTTGTAAACAAAAAGTTCACAACTCAGCTAATAATGCCTGTATCCACTTCAGAATTTGTATTTATATTAGTTTTTACATGGCTAATACATTTGCATACTCAATTGTAAATTTGTAAACAAAAAGTTCACAACTCAGCTAATAATGCCTGTATCCACTTCAGAATTTGTATTTATATTAGTTTTTACAAGGCTAATACATTTGCATACTCAATTGTAAATTTGAAAACAAAAAGTTCACATCTCAGCTAATAATGCATGTATCCACTTTAGAATTTGTATTTATAATAGTTTTTACACGGCTAATACATTTGCATACTAAATTGTAAATTTGTAAACAAAAAGTTCACATCTCAGCTAATAATGAAATTTGTAAACAAAAAGTTCACAACTCAGCTAATAATGCATGTATCCACTTAAGAATGTGTATAGTTTTTACACGGCTAATACATTTGCATACTCAATTGTGAATTTGTAAACAAAAAGTTCACAACTCCGCTAATAATGCATGTATCCACGGCAGAATTTGTATTTATATTAGTTTTTACAAGGCTAATACATTTGCATACTCAATTGTAAATTTGTAAACAAAAAGTTCACAACTCAGCTAATAATGCCTGTATCCACTTCAGAATTTGTATTTATATTAGTTTTTACATGGCTAATACATTTGCATACTCAATTGTAAATTTGTAAACAAAAAGTTCACATCTCAGCTAATAATGAAATTTGTAAACAAAAAGTTCACAACTCAGGTAATAATGCATGTATCCACGGCAGAATTTGTACTTATATTAGTTTTTATAAGGCTAATACATTTGCATACTCAATTGTAAATTTGTAAACAAAAAGTTCACAACTCAGCTAATAATGCCTGTATCCACTTCAGAATTTGTATTTATATTAGTTTTTACAAGGCTAATACATTTGCATACTCAATTGTAAATTTGTAAACAAAAAGTTCACAACTCAGCTAATAATGCCTGTATCCACTTCAGAATTTGTATTTATATTAGTTTTTACATGGCTAATACATTTGCATACTCAATTGTAAATTTGTAAACAAAAAGTTCACAACTCCGCTAATAATGCATGTATCCACGGCAGAATTTGTATTTATATTAGTTTTTACAAGGCTAATACATTTGCATACTCAATTGTAAATTTGTAAACAAAAAGTTCACAACTCAGCTAATAATGCCTGTATCCACTTCAGAATTTGTATTTATATTAGTTTTTACATGGCTAATACATTTGCATACTCAATTGTAAATTTGTAAACAAAAAGTTCACAACTCAGCTAATAATGCCTGTATCCACTTCAGAATTTGTATTTATATTAGTTTTTACAAGGCTAATACATTTGCATACTCAATTGTAAATTTGAAAACAAAAAGTTCACATCTCAGCTAATAATGCATGTATCCACTTTAGAATTTGTATTTATAATAGTTTTTACACGGCTAATACATTTGCATACTAAATTGTAAATTTGTAAACAAAAAGTTCACATCTCAGCTAATAATGAAATTTGTAAACAAAAAGTTCACAACTCAGCTAATAATGCATGTATCCACTTAAGAATGTGTATAGTTTTTACACGGCTAATACATTTGCATACTCAATTGTGAATTTGTAAACAAAAAGTTCACAACTCCGCTAATAATGCATGTATCCACGGCAGAATTTGTATTTATATTAGTTTTTACAAGGCTAATACATTTGCATACTCAATTGTAAATTTGTAAACAAAAAGTTCACAACTCAGCTAATAATGCCTGTATCCACTTCAGAATTTGTATTTATATTAGTTTTTACATGGCTAATACATTTGCATACTCAATTGTAAATTTGTAAACAAAAAGTTCACATCTCAGCTAATAATGAAATTTGTAAACAAAAAGTTCACAACTCAGGTAATAATGCATGTATCCACGGCAGAATTTGTACTTATATTAGTTTTTATAAGGCTAATACATTTGCATACTCAATTGTAAATTTGTAAACAAAAAGTTCACAACTCAGCTAATAATGCCTGTATCCACTTCAGAATTTAGTGTTTATATTAGTTTTTACATGGCTAATACATTTGCATACTCAATTGTAAATTTGTAAACAAAAAGTTCACAACTCAGCTAATAATGCATGTATCCACGGCAGAATTTGTATTTAGATTAGTTTTTAGAAGGCTAATACAGTTGCATACTCAATTGTAAATTTGTAAACAAAAAGTTCACAACTCAGCTAATAATGCCTGTATCCACTTCAGAATTTGTATTTATATTAGTTTTTACATGGCTAATACATTTGCATACTCAATTGTAAATTTGTAAACAAAAAGTTCACAACTCCGCTAATAATGCATGTATCCACGGCAGAATTTGTATTTATATTAGTTTTTACAAGGCTAATACATTTGCATACTCAATTGTAAATTTGTAAACAAAAAGTTCACAACTCAGCTAATAATGCCTGTATCCACTTCAGAATTTGTATTTATAACAGTTTTTACACGGCTAATACATTTGCATACTCAATTGTAAATTTGAAAACAAAAAGTTCAAATCTCAGCTAATAATGCATGTATCCACTTTAGAATTTGTATTTATAATAGTTTTTACACGTCTATTACATTTGCATACTAAATTGAAAATTTGTAAACAAAAAGTTCACATCTCAGCTAATAATGAAATTTGTAAACAAAAAGTTCACAACTCAGCTAATAATGCATGTATCCACTTAGGAATGTGTATAGTTTTTACACGGCTAATACATTTGCATACTCAATTGTGAATTTGTAAACAAAAAGTTCACAACTCCGCTAATAATGCATGTATCCACGGCAGAATTTGTATTTATATTAGTTTTTACATGGCTAATACATTTGCATACTCAATTGTAAATTTGTAAACAAAAAGTTCACAGCTCAGCTAATAATGAAATTTGTAAACAAAAAGTTCACAACTCAGGTAATAATGCATGTATCCATGGCAGAATTTGTACTTATATTAGTTTTTACAAGGCTAATACATTTGCATACTCAATTGTAAATTTGTAAACAAAAAGTTCACAGCTCAGCTAATAATGCCTGTATCCACTTCAGAATTTGTATTTATATTAGTTTTTACAAGGCTAATACATTTGCATACTCAATTGTAAATTTGTAAACAAAAAGTTCACAACTCAGCTAATAATGCCTGTATCCACTTCAGAATTTGTATTTATATTAGTTTTTACAAGGCTAATACATTTGCATACTCAATTGTAAATTTGTAAACAAAAAGTTCACAGCTCAGCTAATAATGCCTGTATCCACTTCAGAATTTAGTATTTATATTAGTTTTTACATGGCTAATACATTTGCATACTCAATTGTAAATTTGTAAACAAAAAGTTCACAAATCCGCTAATAATGAATGTATCCACGGCAGAATTTGTATTTATATTAGTTTTTACAAGGCTAATACATTTGCATACTCAATTGTAAATTTGTAAACAAAAAGTTCACAACTCAGCTAATAATGCCTGTATCCACTTCAGAATTTGTATTTATATTAGTTTTTACATGGCTAATACATTTGCATACTCAATTGTAAATTTGTAAACAAAAAGTTCACAACTCCGCTAATAATGCATGTATCCACGGCAGAATTTGTATTTATATTCGTTTTTACACGGCTAATACATTTGCATACTCAATTGTAAATTTGTAAACAAAAAGTTCACAGCTCAGCTAATAATGCCTGTATCGACTTCCGAATTTGTATTTATATTAGTTTTTACACGGCATACTCAATTGTAAATTTGTAAACAAAAAGTTCACAGCGCAGCTAATAATGCCTGTATCCACTTCAGAATTTGTATTTATATTAGTTTTTACAAGGCTAATACATTTGCATACTCAATTGTAAATTTGTAAACAAAAAGTTCACAACTCACCTAATAATGCCTGTATCCACTTCAGAGTTTGTATTTATATTAGTTTTTACAAGGCTAATACATTTGCATACTCAATTGTAAATTTGTTCATTTCGCATTCGACCTTCATCGAGTGCAGACGTGCTTACGGACGACCGCTACGCGGGGTTTATTCTCGAAGTGTTTTTTCATGGTGAAAAAGTAAATTCGGAACTCTAAACTACGTACTGTCAGCTAGGCCAAGCCCTACAGTGCGTATGACATACGGACACTAGTGCGTGAGACGTGTTTTTGAGCTGCAAAGTTCATTTATATTGTGCCACGCGTAACAAGCTCAAAATAATGAGCGGCGATCAAAAGAATGAGCGTAGAACCTCTGTAAACCAAAGAAACGGTGTTTTCTCTTATTTCTCAACTCGCGATATCGAAGCAGAAAAAACGTCTACCAAGCCCAACCCGGCTCTACTGACCGCCGACGGCACGAGAGCGCGCTCTTGCTCTCCCGCCCTACTTATTCCAGCTCCTACATCTTGGAGCTCCCAATGCCAAACCCCACCACCAGCGGCTTCGATGGAAGACGTACCAACAACAAGCAGAGCTGCAATTTCTGCAAACGCATCAAAAGCAACAGCAACAACTAAACCAACGACCAATATTGCGAAATCGGTGCCAACGGCCGCAGCGCAAAATACAATGGTAACAAAAACCGTGAGCTCCGATAAGCAACAAGCGGTTCCGGCCATACAGACTGGCATGGATCGCTACATCCAAATTAAGCGTAAGCTTAGCCCCCATAACACGGTTGGTAACAAGCCTAAGATCAACCGTGTCACCAAAAGCTACGACCCAAACAACACCAACAAATTTTCTCCGCTAGCAGCTGGTGAGAATAATGAAGCAGAGCTGGAGCAGGAGACTCAAAAACAGCCAAAGCCCCCACCTATATATTTAAAGGAGAAAAGTTCAAACGCCCTGGTCAACAAAATTGTTGCGGTGGTCGGGGACGGAAACTTTCATGTTGTTCCGATTATTAAAGGGAACATCTGCGAAACCAAAGTTCAAACCAAAACAGAAGAACACTTTCGAGCTGTGTCTAATTACCTGCAGGAAGCAAAAAAGAGCTTTTACACCTACCAACTAAAAAGCAGCAAGGGGCTGCAAGTAGTGCTGAAAGGAATTGAACCAGATGTCGCCCCCTCCGAGATACTAGAAGCCCTGAAAGGCAAGGGTTTCTTTGCCAAGAATGTTAGCAACATTATCAACAAAAACAAAAAGCCGCAACCTCTTTTCAAAGTCGAACTTGAGCCAGACAGTAAAGCCCTAAAGAAGAATGAAGTTCACCCGATCTACAAGTTGCAGTTCCTACTGCATCGAAGAATCTCCGTGGAAGAACCTCACAAACGCAACGGTCCTGTGCAATGCACGAATTGCCAGGAGTATGGTCATACAAGGACATACTGCACCCTTCGGTCAGTCTGCGTAGTCTGTGGAGACTTCCACAACTCCGCACACTGCCCTGCGAACAAAGAAGACCCCAACACGAAAAAATGTGGAAACTGCGGAGGAAACCATACAGCTAACTACAGAGGCTGTGAGGTCTACAAGGAGCTGAAGAGTCGCATGCGAAGAGCGACAGCTACACGCCAACAAAATACACAAAATGTGTATTTTAATTCAAAAACTACTCCAGATGTATTTTTTGCCAAAGCAGCCAGATCTTCTTTTGGTCCGCTAAATGCCCCCACGGGCATCTCCTACGCCGAAGCTCTACGGACAGGTATGCAAAATCCACTCCCCTCAAACTTGTAGTGTACGTAGTTTTAAATATTTTTATTATGTGGCCTTTTTATAGAGGGTGGTAGTTACTATAAAAGAGGACCTTGTACTTCCTTCGCTAGGGATGCGCACTCTTGCTATGCTCGGGTCTAGCTCGCCGTAGGTCGGGGTTCTTTTAGCTAGGGATAGTACGACGCTACTACATTTAATTAGTGCGGCTTATTCAAAACAATAAATCATAATCAAGCTGAACTAGAGAAATCATATCGGAGACTGAATCTATAAATATACTACGGATGCACGCCGACTCGCGTTAAAGCTGAACTAAGGATTCTGATAGGTATTGGGAATTAAGGTGTTAATAATTCCATGAGTCTTTACCCTCCCTATCATGACAATGTTGCTTAAATTCCTCATTGTCCCTTAGCCGAGTTCAAATAACCCTACCACATAATAAAGTAAATGTCCGACACAAGTACTCGACAAACCATTATAATTATTTATTCAACATTCATATTCAATAAATTTCTATTTCATTTGTAATTCCATTTCTCCAAATTTATCTTCATTGATTCTAAATTTAATTTTAATTACAAATAACAAATCTTAATCTATCTTCTATTCTTTCCTATTTATTCCCTAACCCATAGTTTAATTCATAATATTTAATATTTAATAAGAAGTAGTAATAAGCATTTGTATATCAATTAAAGAAAATTCAAATTATTATAGATCAAGAGCAAGATTTCAAACGACACTAGAGCGGCATTTTATAGAACTTTTATAATGGGTATTTGTTGTTCTTGTTGTTGTTTTATTTAGTACTCACGACCTTTTAATTATCCACTCCATGATGTGTGCGTAAAGTTGGGCCCAAGTTCACGTCGACATTGAAGAGCTGTTGGTCAAATTTATAGAACCTGTAGTAGCCAAGAGGCAGGTGCTCACTAGATACTGTGGGTTTTCCAGTGTACAATCGGATCGGTATTTGTGCACTTCTTGCTATGCTCGGTTCAAAGCTCGTCGGATATGGCGTGGGCCTTCCTCACCGATTATAAGTCACACCCTTTCACTACTGTAATAAAAGTTTAAGTGCACATTCTGTAAACTAAATGATTGGTCAACGGTTGAATTAATCGGACGTACGGACGGACCCTAAAGAGTAGGTATAAGAGAGGAACACTCGCGTTGTGGGTGGCTGAAGTGTCATCCGCCCCCACGTCTTTACCCTCCCTGCCGTGGTAAACTCTGATAATTTAAGTGTTACCCCTTAACTAAGTTCATCTTTTCGATCTTAGCTCATTCTGAAGTAATTCGACATCCACTTGCTGTATTAACATAGAACAAGGATATACGTTTTTACTCCATTATTATTTCGTTAAACTTCAGGATAATTCATAATTCTGTCTCTTATAATTATTAATCATTTTCTTAATTTATCTAATCCCTAGATATTTATCTCTACGTTAATTGAAATTCATATAAACAAACGCGTAAATGTGCTGCTCGCTTAGGATCCCGTTTAAGTTATACATACGATCGATATATATATATATACAGAATAAATCAAATATGCGGCCTTGGTGCCAATTTACTTTCGATATACTGACTTACGCTCAGATCCTCCGCTGCTGGTTCGTTGGGCCCATCGAAGTTGCAGGTGCTGATGGCTGTTAGTTGGAAAGTTCAGAAACGATATTTAAATGGGACGCTCGCGTTCGCATTCACATATTACGCTAAACGGCAGAAAAGCAACAACAATATCAGTTACTTTCTATCTAATGTTACGCATTACTCTAAATTTAATCGATCTCAAAACTTTACGTCCTTCGGGTTACTGGAATCATCCAGCGGGAGCGCGCTGCTCACCGCGACGCGCCTCCAACTTCTTCGACAGGTCACATGCCTGCCGCTCAAGCGAGCTCTCTATCCGGCTGCGCCTGCTCCTGCCAAGTCTCCGCTCAGCTACCTTCGCTGCACCTCCACTGTTCCTACTGGCTTATGCTCGAAAAGGTAATGCTTAGCCGCTGTCCATACAGCCGAATCGCCTCAGTTCGGGCTGCACGAGGCCGGTTACATTACTCCGAGAACTCAGACACAGGCCGCCTCTGGTCTGACTCTTGGAGATTTCTCGCTCCCGGTTTAGTGCGGTCGCACTCGGATCGCTATAGCTCCTTGGCAGCCGACGTGGCAAAGCAGAGGTTCCCAAAAAGTAGGGTTACGCGCACGTGCTGCGTTGGCCGCACGTCGACGTCTCTGCCGCCGTAGGGCCTCCGAAAAGTTAGGTTATGGCCGCTCGGTCGCACAGCGTTGGGCTGCACGTCGACGTTGCTGCCGCCGTAGGGCTTCCAAAGAGTAAGGTTATGGCCGCTCGGTTGCACCGCGCCGCCTTGTTCGCTGATCGCCAACTTTTGCCGCGTGTGGCTGCCACGCCGGCGATACGCCACGCTTAGCGAAGGACGTAAGAGCCGTCGCCTAGCGCCAAACTAGCCCTGCACAACAAAAGGGTTAACTACACTATAAACTCTGCCGTTCCGTAGTTAATATTTACCCGTTCTCACTCGTGCACAACACTTATTAAGTTTTGTCACTGGTCTCTTGCTGGCACTTTACTATTAATTCGATTGAAACTGTATAATCCACGTGCCGGAATTATTATAGTAAAAATGATCTACGATGCGTGTGCTTTGCTCTGGTTTTCAATTTCAAGTGAGCGAGCGTCACAAAATTTCTCTACACGCAGCGTGCCTTGCATAGCAAACGAGCCAAAAGCTACGGGACTTTTCCCAAATCCTCTCTCGCGCTCTCGATGCTCGCGAGCGAAGGACTGGAGGAAGGAAAAATAAGCAAAAAATCGTACGATTTCGCTGGCGCTGCGAATGCAGGTAGAAGAAAAACGGCATGTTCTGGAAGGCGCTACCCTACACTCTAGTCGCGGCATATGCGTTTCGATGGGTCGGTTCTATCATTTAAACTTACGATTATACTTATTTATATTTTCCTATTTGTTTTCCCTGCCCTTACCCTCTGACTCCTACACCACAGTTAACTCATCGAGAGTCCTACTCGAAGAGGGTTTAACTGAAAAAGGTCAGACAAGAATCGTTCTAGCTCTTTATGTCTTTCAGGTGATACACCCCTAAGGATTTCCCGACATCGTTTTCTAATTCATAGTAAATATGGCTAAGCTTCTTAGTAACTGTCGCTTTCATAAAGACTGGAGCCAGCTTACTGTTGAATTGTTTAGCCGCATTGCTTTGCGCAAAACTACGGGCATACACATTGTCACCGACTTTAAAACATGCTGAACGCGAGCGCAAATTATAAACTTTTGCATTGTTTTCATGCGTTTCCTTAATTTTCTTCTGTGCTTGATTACGTGCTAGCTGCATGACATCAGGCGTTTTCAACAAAGTATCATCCTGTAACGACTTAATGTTTCTTAGTAATTCATAGTCCTTTCCGTTCATGATCATATTCTGTACTTCGGCAAACACAAGATTCTCCTTAGCTGGTGAGATGGGCCAATGCCTCTGTTTTACCGGCTTCGCTTGACCAACGTCTATGGAATGTTCAATTAGTTGAGTTCGACCTAATCCTTCTGACTCGTAGGAGGGAAGCTTAGAGATTACAGTCTCTAGCCTCTTCTGTTGCTCGATCGAAAGGACATGCGTTTTCGGGCTATCGTCCGGATCTTCGTCTCGCCCTACGTCAAGTTCAGCTACACTTCCGGTCTCTTCCATTATTTTGGACAATAGACCGAAGTCTCGCCAGAAATCAACTCCCAGATATATATCTTGCTTCAGCCCTGGGATCACAAAAAATTCGACTGGATGTGTACGATTTCGATAATTGATGTCTGCCACGAGTCTGCCTACGACTGAGCACTCGGATTTATTCGCGGTTTTAATGCGACCTGAACATTTTCGTAAATTTGGGTTCTGAACTAAGTCTCTAGCAGCGTTGCCTCCGATACAGCTTATCGTTGCTCCTGAATCGAGTAACGCCACATAGCGCTTACCCACTAAATCGATTTCCGTGTATAAACGGTTATCGGAATTCATAAAAACTGCTGCTATCAACTTTTTCCGGTTCTTTCGAACCTTGTTCCAAAATGATCGTGCTCTTAGTGTTGAACGTCCGGGTTTGCGAGTGTCAATACTGCTGCAAACGTCTGCGAATATTCTTCGTCTGGCTTCAGCGTACTGTGCTTCACGTATATGATACGGTTGGTTAACTTTTGCTGTGTTTGGGTGTACTTCTTGCAGATTTAAAACTTCACACGGTTCTGTCTGCGTACCACTACTGGATTTTAATGTTTCGGATGCGACGCGTGGATTTTGGCCGACGCATCCCTTTGTCGGTTTTCCGATGGTCTACAGTGCTGACAGTTCGGCTTAAAAGTGTTTTTGGCTCCGCATCCATAACAGAGGATGCTGCGAACTTCGAGACACTCGTCGAACCTATGGCCTATCTTATCGCAGTTCCAACATCTTATCTGATTAGTCTGTAGGGCTGACACATCTTCTCGACCTACATCCTCGGATTCCTGTTCTAGTTGAGCAATATAAGGTCGTGTTCCGACTTGGTTCTTCCCTTGCTGCGGTCTATTCTGCTTACAAAACTGTTCTTCCCTTAAGGTGACTAAGGAATCTATGCGCAAATGCATCAACTCGTACCTCAGCGATGGCTTCGCATGTCGAATCAGCAGTTCAACTAACGACTGCTCTGAAAGTCGAGTACTCAAGCGCGAAACCAACTTTTCTATTTGGAATTGGTACTCTTCGAATGGTTCCCTGTCTGCTTGACGCCTACTATTGATAGATTCCCATATGTCCATGTCTGTATCCACATCTCGAAATTTCTGTCTAAATTTCCTGCAAAACTCTGCCCATGTAAAATTCGTACATGCTTGGTGGAATTTCCAATACCACTCATTCGCTTTGCCGGTAAAGAACAGATGTAGGTGATCACAAAGAAGCTGATGATCTCCGTTCAAGTTTTGTTGGGCTAGTGCTTGTACTCTGTACAGAAAATCCTCTGTCTGCAAGCCATCTTTGGCTCCATCAAATTTGATGTGCCAACTCTGGATAATACCGGGCACCTTCTCCGGCTGCACCGAAGTGTGCGACCTCTCAGAGTTTCGACTAGATTGTCGATTCCCTAATCTCTCGTTTTGCTCCCTGTTCGGTAAATTCAATCCTGACCCTGGCTGAGTTTGACCTACTGCGAAAGCTTGTCCCTGTGTTACATTGTTCATGCTTCTCCTACTCGGGGATTGGGCATTCTGTTCGAGCTGCAAATTCGATATCTGTGATTGTATGAAACGAGTCAAATCCTGCATAAGCTTCTGTTGCTGAGACTGCATTGCTGCTTGAACTACTCTACCTATTTCTTCGACACTCTCTGCTCTAGATGAATCGAGAATTGATGGTGTATTAGCGCTTCTATCGCGCTGCTGCGCCACGTTACTACGTTGCTGAGACCTAGTAACCATACCTCTGCGTTGCCTCAAACTTCGACCTCTTCTTGGTTCATTCCTGTTACGGCCTCGGTTTGTGATAAGATTGCTGCTGCCTTTGCCAGCGTCATATTCATTGGGTGCTCTTCCTGACTCGGATCTTTGTTCTGCATCTGCCAATTCGGCTAATAAGTTATTGTTCGATACTGACAACTGCTGCACCGTGCATGGTTGATTGCAAGTCGGACACGAGTTCGTTACTGACAAGTGATCTCTAATACATTGATGATGAAATCGATGATTACAAGGAGAAGCTGCTGTCAGATCGATCACGCTTAAAGGTCGTGTGCATAGAATGCAAACACTCTCGTCATTATTAGAAGCGGCTGCTAAGTTCTCTAATCTATGATGAATAGGCATTTTCTTCATCTGTAACTGTTATTGGTTGATTAATATTTGCAAATTATGGTCTTTGTTTTTCCAGCTAGTTTCTGTCGAATACCTTCTTGCTGAGCGTTCTCTCCTAACCAACTCTATACTAATATTGTCTATATTGTTGCGGCTTTGTAGGTTTGTATTCGCTGTATTGGTCATCCATCGAAGTTCCTCTGACCACTTGATATTCCTAAATACGCGTACAGTACCTTTTGCCAGTAGTCTAAACTGTCGCCTTTGGATAGTATTCTGCGCTCGGTTAGCACTGGTCGATAGTACCACGAAGTTTTGATAACATATCGCTATTCCAAGCTACTAATTCCGAATTCGCTTCCCTCTACCTATTGAACGGGAGTTTGATCCACCTAACTAATTTCAGGCTCGAGTTTTTGCGCCTGTGAGTGGGTTCGTTGCGGTCGCCTTGATCCGTAAGATCTCGAATCGAAGACGCAATTCCGGCTAAGAAGTCCTCAACTCGCAACTAGCAAATCTCTAGTATGAAATAGTAACAATTTCTGCTGATTAAATTAATTACAAAAAAATTCTTTTGGATGGATAGTCGAGCATTTTCATGGGCTAAAACCACTCGAGGGTCCTGCACCTAAAACAATAGGTATTTGCGGCTCCTGCGAGTTGCACTATAGCTTGATATTCTTCTTCCTCTTATTTCTCAAATGCAGATAACGGTCTTCGGCCCCACGTTGGGCGCCTTTTTATTTATGTAGTAGCCAAGAGGCAGTGCTCACTAGATACTGTGGGTTTTCCAGTGTACAATCGGATCGGTATTTGTGCACTTCTTGCTATGCTCGGTTCAAAGCTCGTCGGATATGGCGTGGGCCTTCCTCACCGATTATAAGTCACACCCTTTCACTACTGTAATAAAAGTTTAAGTGCACATTCTGTAAACTAAATGATTGGTCAACGGTTGAATTAATCGGACGTACGGACGGACCCTAAAGAGTAGGTATAAGAGAGGAACACTCGCGTTGTGGGTGGCTGAAGTGTCATCCGCCCCCACGTCTTTACCCTCCCTGCCGTGGTAAACTCTGATAATTTAAGTGTTACCCCTTAACTAAGTTCATCTTTTCGATCTTAGCTCATTCTGAAGTAATTCGACATCCACTTGCTGTATTAACATAGAGCAAAGATATACGTTTTTACTCCATTATTATTTCGTTAAACTTCAGGATAATTCATAATTCTGTCTCTTATAATTATTAATCATTTTCTTAATTTATCTAATCCCTAGATATTTATCTCTACGTTAATTGAAATTCATATAAACAAACGCGTAAATGTGCTGCTCGCTTAGGATCCCGTTTAAGTTATACATACGATCGATATATATATATATACAGAATAAATCAAATATGCGGCCTTGGTGCCAATTTACTTTCGATATACTGACTTACGCTCAGATCCTCCGCTGCTGGTTCGTTGGGCCCATCGAAGTTGCAGGTGCTGATGGCTGTTAGTTGGAAAGTTCAGAAACGATATTTAAATGGGACGCTCGCGTTCGCATTCACATATTACGCTAAACGGCAGAAAAGCAACAACAATATCAGTTACTTTCTATCTAATGTTACGCATTACTCTAAATTTAATCGATCTCAAAACTTTACGTCCTTCGGGTTACTGGAATCATCCAGCGGGAGCGCGCTGCTCACCGCGACGCGCCTCCAACTTCTTCGACAGGTCACATGCCTGCCGCTCAAGCGAGCTCTCTATCCGAGTCAAATCCTGCATAAGCTTCTGTTGCTGAGACTGCATTGCTGCTTGAACTACTCTACCTATTTCTTCGACACTCTCTGCTCTAGATGAATCGAGAATTGATGGTGTATTAGCGCTTCTATCGCGCTGCTGCGCCACGTTACTACGTTGCTGAGACCTAGTAACCATACCTCTGCGTTGCCTCAAACTTCGACCTCTTCTTGGTTCATTCCTGTTACGGCCTCGGTTTGTGATAAGATTGCTGCTGCCTTTGCCAGCGTCATATTCATTGGGTGCTCTTCCTGACTCGGATCTTTGTTCTGCATCTGCCAATTCGGCTAATAAGTTATTGTTCGATACTGACAACTGCTGCACCGTGCATGGTTGATTGCAAGTCGGACACGAGTTCGTTACTGACAAGTGATCTCTAATACATTGATGATGAAATCGATGATTACAAGGAGAAGCTGCTGTCAGATCGATCACGCTTAAAGGTCGTGTGCATAGAATGCAAACACTCTCGTCATTATTAGAAGCGGCTGCTAAATTCTCTAAGCTATGATGAATAGGCATTTTCTTCTTCTGTAACTGTTATTAATTGTTTAATATTTGCAAATTATGGTCTTTGTTTTTCCAGCTAGTTTCTGTCGAATACCTTCTTGCTGAGCGTTCTCTCCTAACCAACTCTATACTAATATTGTCTATATTGTTGCGGCTTTGTAGGTTTGTATTCGCTGTATTGGTCATCCATCGAAGTTCCTCTGACCACTTGATATTCCTAAATACGCGTACAGTACCTTTTGCCAGTAGTCTAAACTGTCGCCTTTGGATAGTATTCTGCGCTCGGTTAGCACTGGTCGATAGTACCACGAAGTTTTGATAACATATCGCTATTCCAAGCTACTAATTCCGAATTCGCTTCCCTCTACCTATTGAACGGGAGTTTGATCCACCTAACTAATTTCAGGCTCGAGTTTTTGCGCCTGTGAGTGGGTTCGTTGCGGTCGCCTTGATCCGTAAGATCTCGAATCGAAGACGCAATTCCGGCTAAGAAGTCCTCAACTCGCAACTAGCAAATCTCTAGTATGAAATAGTAACAATTTCTGCTGATTAAATTAATTACAAAAAAATTCTTTTGGATGGATAGTCGAGCATTTTCATGGGCTAAAACCACTCGAGGGTCCTGCACCTAAAACAATAGGTATTTGCGGCTCCTGCGAGTTGCACTATAGCTTGATATTCTTCTTCCTCTTATTTCTCAAATGCAGATAACGGTCTTCGGCCCCACGTTGGGCGCCATTTTATTTATGTAGTAGCCAAGAGGCAGTGCTCACTAGATACTGTGGGTTTTCCAGTGTACAATCGGATCGGTATTTGTGCACTTCTTGCTATGCTCGGTTCAAAGCTCGTCGGATATGGCGTGGGCCTTCCTCACCGATTATAAGTCACACCCTTTCACTACTGTAATAAAAGTTTAAGTGCACATTCTGTAAACTAAATGATTGGTCAACGGTTGAATTAATCGGACGTACGGACGGACCCTAAAGAGTAGGTATAAGAGAGGAACACTCGCGTTGTGGGTGGCTGAAGTGTCATCCGCCCCCACGTCTTTACCCTCCCTGCCGTGGTAAACTCTGATAATTTAAGTGTTACCCCTTAACTAAGTTCATCTTTTCGATCTTAGCTCATTCTGAAGTAATTCGACATCCACTTGCTGTATTAACATAGAGCAAAGATATACGTTTTTACTCCATTATTATTTCGTTAAACTTCAGGATAATTCATAATTCTGTCTCTTATAATTATTAATCATTTTCTTAATTTATCTAATCCCTAGATATTTATCTCTACGTTAATTGAAATTCATATAAACAAACGCGTAAATGTGCTGCTCGCTTAGGATCCCGTTTAAGTTATACATACGATCGATATATATATATATACAGAATAAATCAAATATGCGGCCTTGGTGCCAATTTACTTTCGATATACTGACTTACGCTCAGATCCTCCGCTGCTGGTTCGTTGGGCCCATCGAAGTTGCAGGTGCTGATGGCTGTTAGTTGGAAAGTTCAGAAACGATATTTAAATGGGACGCTCGCGTTCGCATTCACATATTACGCTAAACGGCAGAAAAGCAACAACAATATCAGTTACTTTCTATCTAATGTTACGCATTACTCTAAATTTAATCGATCTCAAAACTTTACGTCCTTCGGGTTACTGGAATCATCCAGCGGGAGCGCGCTGCTCACCGCGACGCGCCTCCAACTTCTTCGACAGGTCACATGCCTGCCGCTCAAGTGAGCTCTCTATCCGGCTGCGCCTGCTCCTGCCAAGTCTCCGCTCAGCTACCTTCGCTGCACCTCCACTGTTCCTACTGGCTTATGCTCGAAAAGGTAATGCTTAGCCGCTGTCCATACAGCCGAATCGCCTCAGTTGGGGCTGCACGAGGCCGGTTACATTACTCCGAGAACTCAGACACAGGCCGCCTCTGGTCTGACTCTTGGAGATTTCTCGCTCCCGGTTTAGTGCGGTCGCACTCGGATCGCTATAGCTCCTTGGCAGCCGACGTGGCAAAGCAGAGGTTCCCAAAAAGTAGGGTTACGCGCACGTGCTGCGTTGGCCGCACGTCGACGTCTCTGCCGCCGTAGGGCCTCCGAAAAGTTAGGTTATGGCCGCTCGGTCGCACAGCGTTGGGCTGCACGTCGACGTTGCTGCCGCCGTAGGGCTTCCAAAGAGTAAGGTTATGGCCGCTCGGTTGCACCGCGCCGCCTTGTTCGCTGATCGCCAACTTTTGCCGCGTGTGGCTGCCACGCCGGCGATACGCCACGCTTAGCGAAGGACGTAAGAGCCGTCGCCTAGCGCCAAACTAGCCCTGCACAACAAAAGGGTTAACTACACTATAAACTCTGCCGTTCCGTAGTTAATATTTACCCGTTCTCACTCGTGCACAACACTTATTAAGTTTTGTCACTGGTCTCTTGCTGGCACTTTACTATTAATTCGATTGAAACTGTATAATCCACGTGCCGGAATTATTATAGTAAAAATGATCTACGATGCGTGTGCTTTGCTCTGGTTTTCAATTTCAAGTGAGCGAGCGTCACAAAATTTCTCTACACGCAGCGTGCCTTGCATAGCAAACGAGCCAAAAGCTACGGGACTTTTCCCAAATCCTCTCTCGCGCTCTCGATGCTCGCGAGCGAAGGACTGGAGGAAGGAAAAATAAGCAAAAAATCGTACGATTTCGCTGGCGCTGCGAATGCAGGTAGAAGAAAAACGGCATGTTCTGGAAGGCGCTACCCTACACTCTAGTCGCGGCATATGCGTTTCGATGGGTCGGTTCTATCATTTAAACTTACGATTATACTTATTTATATTTTCCTATTTGTTTTCCCTGCCCTTACCCTCTGACCCCTACAAACCCTAAGTCAAAATTCTACCGAATGCCATACTCCAGTTGCTCTGCGAGTATTTAAATCATTAATAATCGGAAATATATAAGAAAGGTATAATCAAAACAAGAAGAAAATAAAAAGTTAACTCCCGCGACGGCAGGTGTCCGTCTAGGTGATCCTAACGGGTCTTAGGCAGCATCCACTGCGCTGGCGATAAGCGTATATCAATAGCTTAGGCCTTCGTCGGCCAGATGAGGGGAGCGAGGGGGTGTTTTCACGGCAGCTTGCCGATGGTGATAACCAAGCAGCTGCTCCGGTCTAATAAAAAAACTGCGCCAGCGGAATTGGTCTGCTGCGCTCAGGTCTTCCACTTGGGGTGGTTCCGCTCTCATCCAAACGTGGGCGGTTATGTAATCATCGGCCGGAGGTTAAGTCCGTCCGGGCCGCTGAGTATGGAGCGAAACTGGTGTCAACTGAGATCCACTGCTGGCGGTTGGCGGAATTGGTTAAAGACGGCCGTAGAGCAGGGGAATCTGCCTTTTCGAGGTCTAGGCCTCCGTCACGCCTCTGAAGCCGGATCCCTATGATAACTGAGTTAGCATTGAAACGCACTAAATTTGCACTTTGCACCTTTTCTCCACGCACAAATTCACACGAGAAGTTATAGCTGGCTATACCACTCTGGGTTTCACTCGGATTATTTAATTAATAAATTGTATTACCGCGTGTAATATTGACTTAAATTTGGCCGCGCCGAGAAACATAAACGTTTGCCAAAGGGTTTTTATCAAAGAGTGAATTAAGCTTTGGGAAGCTGACTGCAAGTAACCGCGGTTCAGAGCTTTACTTAGACTAACTGTTCAATCGTATGATCATTGTCAATCGTGATTGGTCTTAGCCAGTTATTAGCAATTTTCGCTATGGAAAAGTTCCTATAATTTTAAGTGCGAGGGTAGGTCGAAAAGTTTTTGTAAGTGTAAGCTTAGCTGGTCACTACAAACTCAGTAAATGCTCAGCAGGCCCCAGAGCAGCCACAAAACAACATGGAATCCATGATGGTGACCATGCAACAAAGCATGATGGAACTCATGTCATTTATGAAAACGACCATGCAAACGCTCGTCCAGAATCAGAATATGGTGATACAGCTGCTCGTAGCACAACAGTCAAAATAATCTATGTCCAATCTACGTATATCCACGTGGAATGCCAATGGCGTCTCACGGCATAAACTTGAACTAACACAATTTCTAAACGAAAACCACATCGACGCCATGCTACTGGTTGAAACGCACCTCACAAGCAGATACAACTTTCATATAAGAGGTTATACCTTCTACCGCACAGATCATGCAGATGGTAAAGCCCACGGCGGGACCGGCATCCTTAACAGAGAACGCATCAAACACCACTTCCACCAAAGGTTTGCAACAAATTACCTGCAAGCTACGTCCATTAAAGTGCAGTCAGGTAACGGCAACCTTTGCATTGCTGCTGTCTACTGCCCACCTCGCTTTACAATCTCTGAAGGTCAATTCATGGATTTTTACAACTCACTTGGAGATCGATTTATAGCTGCAGGAGATTACAACGCCAAGCATACGCATTGGGGATCCCGCCTCGTGACCCCCAAGGGAAGACAACTGTACAACGCTCTCATCAATGTGAGAAATAAGCTGGACTACGTTTCCCCTGGTAGCCCCACATATTGGCCAGCAGACCCCAGAAAGATACCCGATCTAATTGACTTCGCGGTGACAAAAAACATCCCACGAAATTTAATAAACGCCAAGGCCCTTCCAGACCTTTCTTCAGATCACTCGCCGCTGTTGATAACCCTCCTTCAAAGCCCAGAAACTACGGATCGCCCCTATAGGCTGACGTCGCACAGAACCAATTGGATGAAATACAAAAAGTATGTGAGTTCCCACATTGAGCTAGCCCCCCAGCTCAATACTGAAACCGACATCGACTCCTCCACCTCCGCACTGGAAGAGGTACTTGTGACTGCAGCCAGAATCTCAACACCACAACAGACGGATGTGCAAAAAATCAAATTCAAAACGAACCAGCAAATTGAACAGCTTATCCAAGAAAAGAGGCGTCTGCGACGGGCGTAGCAAACCAATAGATCGCCATGCTCAAAGCAACGTCTAAATGAAGCCACACGCAAACTAAGCCGGGCCCTGAAGCAAGATGCCGAAAAAGCACAATTAAGATATATTGAAAAACTCTCGCCAACCAACACAAAGCATCCCTTATGGAGAGCTCACCCAAATTTAAGCTCACCGGCTGAAACCATCACCCCGATAAGAAAGTCATCTGGTTGCTGGGCCCGCAGCGACAAAGACAGAGCCGAAACTTTAGCCTCACATCTCCAGGGCGTTTTCCAGCCGAACCCCGCTGCAAATCCATTTGATCTACCGCAAATCCACACTGAAACGGAATCTACTCCAGCATCATTTCGTCCGAACGAGATAACGAAGGTCATCAGGGAACTGAAGCCGAAAAAGGCTCCCGGCGTTGACCTAATAACTCAAAAAATGATAATTGAACTTCCGAATTGTGCTATTGAGGTCATCTGTAAAATCTTCAATGGGATCATAAGTCTCGGCCATTACCCAACAAAATGGAAAAAATCTATAATTATAATGATACCGAAGACCGGAAAAGACCACACGATTCCGTCATCTTACCGACCAATAAGTCTACTATCATGCTTGTCCAAGTTATTTGAAAAATGCCTACTAAAGCGCATAATCCCTTATCTGGGAGCTCACAACATTATCCCAGTTCATCCATTTGGCTTCAGAGAAAAACATGGAACTATCGAGCAAGTAAACAGAATAACGTCAGAAATTCGCACAGCCTTCGAGCATCGAGAATATTGCAGCGCGATATTTCTCGACGTTTCTCAAGCATTCGACCGAGTCTGGCTCAACGGCCTCATGCACAAAATAAAAACACTCTTGCCGGTATACACACACAAATTACTTGAGTCGTATCTCTACAACAGAGTCTTCGCAGTGAGGTGCAACGCAACAACATGCGGCACCTATTCAATCGAAGCTGGAGTCCCACAAGGAAGTGCACTTGGGCCTACCCTATTTGTTCTATACACAGCGGATATCCCCACAAGCGACCAGCTAACATTATCCACTTTCGCTGATGACACTGCGATCATCAGCCGTTCCAGATGCCCAGTCCGTGCAACAGCCCAGCTCGCCAACCACCTCAAGGTAGTCGAGAAGTGGCTATCTGATTGGCGTATTAAAATAAATGAACAAAAGTGTAAGCACATAACGTTCACCCTCAACAGACAAACATGCCCCCCGCTCTACCTGAACAGCACACTGATCCCCGAAGTCAACGTGGTAACGTACCTGGGCGTCCACCTGGACAGACGCCTAAGATGGCGAAGACATATTGAATGCAAGAAACTTCATCTAAAACTAAAAGCCAGCAGCCTCCACTGGCTCATAAACTCCCGATCGCCCCTGGACTACAAGGTCCTGCTCTACAACTCCACACTAAAGCCATCCACAGGGATCTCGGCATTCCTGCAGTTAAGAACGAAATAGAAAAACAAAAAGCGTCCTACAAGGAAAAACTCTCCACCCATCCAAATCCTTTAGCAAGGGACTTGATACGAGTTTCCAGAAGAAGCCGCCTACTACGTAACGACCATCCAACCCAGCCATAATTATTCAGGGCCATTTACTCTGTACCAGTCTCATGACTGCTAGTTAGGTAGTATTGTAAGATTTAATACACTTATTGTTAGTCTCATAAATGAGAAGATTCAATAAATAAAAGCAAAGCCTAAAAAAAAAAAAAAAAAAAAAATTGTAAATTTGTAAACAAAAAGTTCACAACTCAGCTAATAATGCCTGTATCCACTTCAGAATTTGTATTTATAACAGTTTTTACACGGCTAATACATTTGCATACTCAATTGTAAATTTGAAAACAAAAAGTTCACATCTCAGCTAATAATGCATGTATCCACTTTAGAATTTGTATTTATAATAGTTTTTACACGTCTAATACATTTGCATACTAAATTGTAAATTTGTAAACAAAAAGTTCACATCTCAGCTAATAATGAAATTTGTAAACAAAAAGTTCACAACTCAGCTAATAATGCATGTATCCACTTAGGAATGTGTATAGTTTTTACACGGCTAATACATTTGCATACTCAATTGTGAATTTGTAAACAAAAAGTTCACAACTCCGCTAATAATGCATGTATCCACGGCAGAATTTGTATTTATATTAGTTTTTACAAGGTTAATACATTTGCATACTCAATTGTAAATTTGTAAACAAAAAGTTCACAGCTCAGCTAATAATGAAATTTGTAAACAAAAAGTTCACAACTCAGGTAATAATGCATGTATCCATGGCAGAATTTGTACTTATATTAGTTTTTACAAGGCTAATACATTTGCATACTCAATTGTAAATTTGTAAACAAAAAGTTCACAACTCAGCTAATAATGCCTGTATCCACTTCAGAATTTGTATTTATATTAGTTTTTACAAGGCTAATACATATGCATACTCAATTGTAAATTTGTAAACAAAAAGTTCACAACTCAGCTAATAATGCCTGTATCCACTTCAGAATTTGTATTTATATTAGTTTTTACACGGCTAATACATTTGCATACTCAATTGTAAATTTGTAAACAAAAAGTTCACAACTCAGCTAATAATGCCTGTATCCACTTCAGAATTCGCATTTATATTAGTTTTTACATGGCTAATACATTTGCATACTCAATTGTAAATTTGTAAACAAAAAGTTTACAGCTCAGCTAATAATGCCTGTATCGACTTCCGAATTTGTATTTATATTAGTTTTTACACGGCATACTCAATTGTAAATTTGTAAACAAAAAGTTCACAGCGCAGCTAATAATGCCTGTATCCACTTCAGAATTTGTATTTATATTAGTTTTTACAAGGCTAATACATTTGCATACTCAATTGTAAATTTGTAAACAAAAAGTTCACAACTCACCTAATAATGCCTGTATCCACTTCAGAGTTTGTATTTATATTAGTTTTTACAAGGCTAATACATTTGCATACTCAATTGTAAATTTGTAAACAAAAAGTTCACAACTCAGCTAATAATGCCTGTATCCACTTCAGAATTTGTATTTATATTAGTTTTTACAAGGCTAATACATTTGCATACTCAATTGTAAATTTGTAAACAAAAAGTTCACAACTCCGCTAATAATGAATGTATCCACGGCAGAATTTGTATTTATATTAGTTTTTACAAGGCTAATACATTTGCATACTCAATTGTAAATTTGTAAACAAAAAGTTCACAGCGCAGCTAATAATGCCTGTATCCACTTCAGAATTTGTATTTATATTAGTTTTTACAAGGCTAATACATTTGCATACTCAATTGTAAATTTGTAAACAAAAAGTTCAAAACTCACCTAATAATGCCTGTATCCACTTCAGAGTTTGTATTTATATTAGTTTTTACAAGGCTAATACATTTGCATACTCAATTGTAAATTTGTTCATTTCGCATTCGACCTTCATCGAGTGCAGACGTGCTTACGGACGACCGCTACGCGGGGTTTATTCTCGAAGTGTTTTTTCATGGTGAAAAAGTAAATTCGGAACTCTAAACTACGTACTGTCAGCTAGGCCAAGCCCTACAGTGCGTATGACATACGGACACTAGTGCGTGAGACGTGTTTTTGAGCTGCAAAGTTCATTTATATTGTGCCACGCGTAACAAGCTCAAAATAATGAGCGGCGATCAAAAGAATGAGCGTAGAACCTCTGTAAACCAAAGAAACGGTGTTTTCTCTTATTTCTCAACTCGCGATATCGAAGCAGAAAAAACGTCTACCAAGCCCAACCCGGCTCTACTGACCGCCGACGGCACGAGAACGCGCTCTTGCTCTCCCGCCCTACTTATTCCAGCTCCTACATCTTGGAGCTCCCAATGCCAAACCCCACCACCAGCGGCTTCGATGGAAGACGCACCAACAACAAGCAGAGCTGCAATTTCTGCAAACGCATCAAAAGCAACAGCAACAACTAAACCAACGACCAATATTGCGAAATCGGTGCCAACGGCCGCAGCGCAAAATACAATGGTAACAAAAACCGTGAGCTCCGATAAGCAACAAGCGGTTCCGGCCATACAGACTGGCATGGATCGCTACATCCAAATTAAGCGTAAGCTTAGCCCCCATAACACGGTTGGTAACAAGCGTAAGATCAACCGTGTCACCAAAAGATTCGACCCAAACAACACCAACAAATTTTCTCCGCTAGCAGCTGGTGAGAATAATGAAGCAGAGCTGGAGCAGGAGACTCAAAAACAGCCAAAGCCCCCACCTATATATATAAGGGAGAAAAGTTCAAACGCCCTGGTCAACAAAATTGTTGCGGTGGTCGGGGACGGAAACTTTCATGTTGTTCCGATTATTAAAGGGAACATCTGCGAAACCAAAGTTCAAACCAAAACAGAAGAACACTTTCGAGCTGTGTCTAATTACCTGCAGGAAGCAAAAAAGAGCTTTTACACCTACCAACTAAAAAGCAGCAAGGGGCTGCAAGTAGTGCTGAAAGGAATTGAACCAGATGTCGCCCCCTCCGAGATACTAGAAGCCCTGAAAGGCAAGGGTTTCTTTGCCAAGAATGTTAGCAACATTATCAACAAAAACAAAAAGCCGCAACCTCTTTTCAAAGTCGAACTTGAGCCAGACAGTAAAGCCCTAAAGAAGAATGAAGTTCACCCGATCTACAAGTTGCAGTTCCTACTGCATCGAAGAATCACCGTGGAAGAACCTCACAAACGCAACGGTCCTGTGCAATGCACGAATTGCCAGGAGTATGGTCATACAAGGACATACTGCACCCTTCGGTCAGTCTGCGTAGTCTGTGGAGACTTCCACAACTCCGCACACTGCCCTGCGAACAAAGAAGACCCCAACACGAAAAAATGTGGAAACTGCGGAGGAAACCATACAGCTAACTACAGAGGCTGTGAGGTCTACAAGGAGCTGAAGAGTCGCATGCGAAGAGCGACAGCTACACGCCAACAAAATACACAAAATGTGTATTTTAATTCAAAAACTACTCCAGATGTATTTTTTGCCAAAGCAGCCAGATCTTCTTTTGGTCCGCTAAATGCCCCCACGGGCATCTCCTACGCCGAAGCTCTACGGACAGGTATGCAAAATCCACTCCCCTCAAACTCAGTAAATGCTCAGCAGGCCCCAGAGCAGCCACAAAACAACATGGAATCCATGATGGTGACCATGCAACAAAGCATGATGGAACTCATGTCATTTATGAAAACGACCATGCAAACGCTCGTCCAGAATCAGAATATGGTGATACAGCTGCTCGTAGCACAACAGTCAAAATAATCAATGTCCAATCTACGTATATCCACGTGGAATGCCAATGGCGTCTCACGGCATAAACTTGAACTAACACAATTTCTAAACGAAAACCACATCGACGGCATGCTACTGGTTGAAACGCACCTCACAAGCAGATACAACTTTCATATAAGAGGTTATACCTTCTACCGCACAGATCATGCAGATGGTAAAGCCCACGGCGGGACCGGCATCCTTATCAGAGAACGCATCAAACACCACTTCCACCAAAGGTTTGCAACAAATTACCTGCAAGCTACGTCCATTAAAGTGCAGTCAGGTAACGGCAACCTTTGCATTGCTGCTGTCTACTGCCCACCTCGCTTTACAATCTCTGAAGGTCAATTCATGGATTTTTACAACTCACTTGGAGATCGATTTATAGCTGCAGGAGATTACAACGCCAAGCATACGCATTGGGGATCCCGCCTCGTGACCCCCAAGGGAAGACAACTGTACAACGCTCTCATCAATGTGAGAAATAAGCTGGACTACGTTTCCCCTGGTAGCTCCACATATTGGCCAGCAGACCCCAGAAAGATACCCGATCTAATTGACTTCGCGGTGACAAAAAACATCCCACGAAATTTAATAAACGCCAAGGCCCTTCCAGACCTTTCTTCAGATCACTCGCCGCTGTTGATAACCCTCCTTCAAAGCCCAGAAACTACGGATCGCCCCTATAGGCTGACGTCGCACAAAACCAATTGGATGAAATACAAAAAGTATGTGAGTTCCCACATTGAGCTAGCCCCCCAGCTCAATACTGAAACCGACATCGACTCCTCCACCTCCGCACTGGAAGAGGTACTTGTGACTGCAGCCAGAATCTGTAATGGACCCATATAAAAACTTTTTAGTATTTTTTTTTTGAAATTAAAATGATACGCGCCTAAAAATAGTAGCGATAATTAGTATCGACCTCTTATCTGGCAACGTCTTAAAAATGACAGTTAAAACCACCAGCTGGTGAATACCGAAGTGCAAATCGGTGAAGGGTTCTTCGGGTCTCCAGCTTCTGGCTTCGATCTTTTCTATTGGAGTCGTCAAGCTGAGAAGTTGGTCCCGAACCCAGCAGGGAAAATATACAAGAGAGCATATGCACATGTGCTCCGGACCCTAATCCCACTGCTATTTCGGCATCGGTTGAAAAAGGCCATCAACAAACGCCAATCTACCGGCTGCCAAAGATTGCCGTGTCGGCAAGGTAAATATTTTTTATAAAAAAAATGTCCAAGCCGATCGACATATAATAATATTTTCGTTGCACGTGTAGGTCACGCTTATTTTCTTCGACTACACGGCGAGAAATCGCTAGGTCGATTGAGCACAAAAAAATACAAGAAAAGGAAGCACTGGGTAAATATTTCTAAAAAATTCCTGGGCTCGTTTGCACAACATTAATTATTTAATTCCTGTAGCTAAACGAGGCAGCAGAGCAGATTGGTTACGCTATTCCGCTCTGGCCAAAAAAGGCGGCTGGAGCAGCTATCTCTGCTGGGGAAAATTCATTTGGAGTTCGCAGCAGCTTGGAGCAGAGAAAAACCCACAAAAAGTGACCCAAAAATAAACGTGAAAAAACAGTGCAGATTAAAAAAAAAAGAAATTTAAAAATTAAAAACCCTTAAAATCTAGTGACAAATTAAAAGTTAACGAAGACGAGGAAATGGGTTAAAACAACTCATAAAATACACGACTATTTAAAATGTAAAATCTTCAAAACCCGACCTCAAAGCGAAAAAAAAAAACATACACAATAGTGTAAATACATATATATATAAATATAAATATATAAATCTTATTTTTTTTATTAAATACCAATAGAGTTAAACCCTCTCGAAACATCATCATTATTGCCAAATTATGAAATGAATTATTATGAAGTGTCTCAAATCCGATAAGAAATATAAAATTTAAAATAGGCATGTAAAAGATGTAAACGGGGTAAAAACAATGACAGTGGTAGTGATGGTGATGCATATGAGCAGTCAATATGATAGGAAAAAAAACAAGAGCGTGAGCTTAGCAAATCCAACTAAAATCGTACAGTGCAATAAAAAGTTTCGTTGCCAGTAAGAATATAAAAAATTTTACAACTAAACAAAAAACTAAAACACAGGAAAATAAAAAAAATAATATGTAGTATAATTAATATCAAATATGAAAACGTAACTGAAAAAAAAAATTTTAATAACTTCTACATATTTTAAATATTAATCAAAAAAAAAAAAACAAAACAAACAAACAAATTAAGATCATGCGGCTATATTTTTAATTTTTAATTTTCCCCTAATACACACCAAAACCTCATCGACAAGAAGGCCTTCTTCGAGAACAACAAAGTGGGTGAGTGAACACAGAAAACAACTTATGTCGCCCAGTGTAAAGGCTGATTACGGGCTTTAATGCTTATCAGCATCGATTGATTTTTGTTATTTTGCCAATTCCTCTTTTTATTCTAATTCATGTTATCATCGTAAATTTAAAGCATTTAAATGTAAAGCCAAAACATGCGCTACACTGAGAAAATTAAAACCTAATTATTTTGTTATTTTACATATACATATTTTCTTGTTTCAGCAATAGAAACTGTTTTATTGTAATTGTGCGATGTAGGTTGTTGAAGCTAAACAAAAAATCGAATAATAAATAAATAAAATTATGTAGACCCAAAACAACAAAAAAAAACAACTAAAAATAAAAACAATTAAATGGGCATAGTTAGATTTTAATAATATTTTATAGCATCATAATTAGGCACCACCTTATCATTATCATTGTTTTAAACGAAACAAATTAGAATTATAATGACACTGAAAAATTTTTTTTTTAAATGATTAAATAAATAATTATATTAACCATAAGTAAATAAAATAGGCTATGTAATGATAGGGTATAGAAATTAATAAATAAATAAATTAGGCCTTGAAATGTACGCAGAAACATCATTATATTAGGATTTTGTTTATTATTGTGAATTTGGAGATATGTACACTGAAAAATATGGAAAAGGAATTTTTGTTTGATTATTAAAAATTATTATAATGATGATGAATTTTTAAGTTTTCTTACTTATGGCATGGGAGACTAACAAACTGATGTATACGTAAATACTTTTGGGGTCTTTCGCTAACGATTACAAGAAGGACCATGGTTGGGAGGGTAAAGATATAGGGTGTGGCGAACAACAGCCAAGGCCACCCCTGCAGGCTCAAAAATTAATTCGTGCTTTCTCGTTTCTCAATTTTTTTTTGCAGTTTAGTTTTTCCTGGTTTCATATATTACTAATTATGAGACCATTGTTTTGTGTGTTGGTTTCGAATGAGGATCGTCTCATTGTGTAGATTCAGGAGGGACTCTATAATAAAACCTTTGACGTAACAATCCTTATCCACAGCAAAAACCCCCCCACATCTCCCGCTAGAGCTAGGAATCAATGGGTCCCGCTCAGCTGATGGTTAAGGGTCGACAAGCCTGAATGTGGTTAGCACTCGGAGGTATGATCGAGAACAACGATACCCTGATTATGTTTTCCCCTTTCAACGGCGTAAATTACGTCACATAGATTTTTGGCGCCCAACGTGTGGGGCAAGTGCGTTTACGGTACATATATTTTGGCCCAGCAGGCAGGTGCGAACAGCACTTCGATTTTCCGTGCAGTCGCTAATGCTAAAAGGCAGGTGCTTAAATATTTGTTTTGTATAGGTACTAACCCCTGATTATTGAAAGTGTAAATCAAGCTTTAGTAAGTTTTAAATAGACTATTGGAAAGCGATCCATTATTAGCGAGTGCTGATAGGCATCGATCGTAGAAATTTAATTCTGAAAAAGAAAATTCTTTGGAATAAAATAGCTTGCAACCAAATAACATCAACGTATGATCTAACGAGTGACAAAGTTGAAACGAAATCGTTTTTCGCTTTAGCCTTGGTAATTTGTGAGAACAGTATCGGGTTGTTACAACAGTCATAATCTGAAAGCTCTTTGTCTTTGATGAGATTTTTATTACCATTATGAAAGTAGTCAAGAAAACTGATTGATTTTGTTATACATCTTTGGAAATCGAGTTTTTGAGTATTCGGAAACTTTCGACCGAGATTACAGGTAGCTTGCTATCAGAATAATTAACAACTTGAGTTAAGTAAGAGAAAGTCTTAATCCAATGTGTTCTATTGTGTGATCATTGTTGGAAAACGAACTAGAGGTAAGCTACTGGAATACAATATAAATGCATTTGTGTTTTATTGTCCGTAGAAAACTGTACAGTAAAGTAGATAATGGAGGTCATGCACATGAATTACATTTACTAATTGCAATAGCCCAATTTAAATAAATTCATAAAGCACAGAATTAGTAGAAAGCCCAGAAATATTCATCTTTTGTTTAGGTCTCCCTGAAAACGCCATAAGAAAAAAAAAATTGTTAAGTATGCCACTTGAACACAGCTTTGAGTCAGGAAAAACTCAGCATCAAGCAGATTCGGCAGCAAATATCTGTCTTATTTGCGAAGAAATTATGTTAAATACACAACCTTGTGTTATAACGCAATGTAATCACATTTTTCATAAGCAATGTTTGGAAACACATGTACCAGTACATAAAGAGTGTCCTTGCTGCTTAAAAGCAGTACAGCCAAAAGATTGGAAAGTAGTTTTAGGTAGCCATTCACCGAATGCAAGGAGCGCGGTCAACAACCCTCCAAAAAGAGTCGTTGCAACAGGTTCTCGTCCGTGTACTCGGTCGTTAGCACATCAACTAGATGCAATTGCACAACCGGCACCAACGGAAGCCGAGGTTCTGGTCAGAGTTCACGACCAGTCTAATTTATCAAATTCAGAAAACCAACATACACCAGGAAGTACGCCTACGAATCAAGAAGTTAGGGCAAGATCAGATCAAGTCGCCAACGCACCAGTTAGACGAGGTCGCCCTCCTAGGCAAAGAAGACAGAATAATCCGCCAGTAGCCAATAGTGTACCGCGAGCGGAGATAGAATCTATCGTTCGAGAGACAGTGACTCGGGTTTTGTCATCCATGTCAGGAAGTGGGAGCCTTGCACCGCCACCCGGACAAGTAGCTGAACATGCAAGTCCAGGTACACTTCGAAGTTATAGGTCCGCAAATGGTATGCATATGCATACTCTTGGTCCACATAAAATCGCAGATGTTCTTCAGAAATGGGGAGTAAGGTTTGATGGAACAGTAGAAGGATTATCGGTAAAGGAATTTCTATACCGAGTGAAGATTTTGACAGTTGAACATTTTGACGGTGATCTAGAAATTATCAGCCGAAATATTCATCATCTTTTAATTGGTAAAGCTAGTAGTTGGTTCTGGAGATACCATAAAAGGGTTCAAACATTCAACTGGAGAGAATTTTGCGCTGCTTTTCGAGAACAATATCGTGAGAGCAGAACAGCAACAGAGTTACGTGAACAAATTCGCTCCCGGAAGCAAAAGCCAGGAGAATCGTTCGATACGTTTTATGAGAGTGTTTGTAAGCTCATGGATAGATTATCAGTGAGTTTTGCAGAAGACGAGCTAGTAGAGATGATACAGGGAAATCTACTGATCGACATGAAAGAGAGATTGTTATTTGAAAAAATTTCATCTATTTCCGAGTTACGAAGGTTGGTTCATAAGCGAGAGAATTTTCTTAGGGAAGCAGGCCGAGTGCGGTCATCACAAACTAAGCCCGGACCATATCGCGTATACGCGGTGGAGGACAATCAACTCAGTGACACTCAGGAATGTGAGGATGATAACGAAATTGCAGCAATTCAACGCACAACTCCTTTGTTGTGTTGGAATTGTGAGGCTCCCGGTCACATATGGGAAAATTGCTTGGCCGAGAGACGTATTTTTTGTTATGGTTGCGGAGCCCCGCAAATATATAAACCCAATTGCCAAAACTGCAAGCGAAAGGCGGAAAACCGGCAAGGGGGGGCATCCAATCCAGGAAGGGTGTCCCAGAAGTAGAAGATAGCTCAAGAACAGAGGTTGAAAAGGTTAAAATCTTAGAAAGTAAGTTAGATCAAAAGTCGAATCCTGAAGTTAATATATCATTTAAGCCCTATCATGAGAGGTTAAGAAACTATTATCTAGTAAGAGAACGAATTTTTGCTGGACTCGTGAAAAAGAGTAGACGGAATACTCTCAGGATGCGAAATTACTATCGTTCGTTAATAAAGAAGAAAACTATGATTGTGTCAACTGTTTTTCAAAACAACATTGATCGTCGTAGTTATGCCAGCGTAGCATTCTTGGATTTTTCTGAACTAGGTTTGCTTGACACGGGGGCCAACATAAGTTGTATTGGTTCATCCCTAGCGCTTACGGACTTTTCGAAGTATCCCAATTTTAAGTCAATTTTGTCTCAAGTCTGAACCGCTGACGCCAAGTCTCACCAAGTTCTAGGAAGTCTGAAAGTAAAAATGCAGTATCAAAATAAAGAGAAAGATGTAGAACTATTCATAATCCCGTCTATAGCCCAGAGGTTAATATTAGGTATAGATTTCTGGCGAGCTTTCGAGTTAGCTCCCGGGATCATTAGTTCTATATTGAATGAGGAAATAGAAGAAAGTGAAGAGGAGGAAAAATACCCATTAACAGTAAAAGAAAAACAGCAACTTGAGGCTGTTAAGGAGCTATTTCCGAATTTTGAAAAACAAGGATTAGGTCGCACTGCCCTGATTAAGCATAGTATCGACATAGTAGAAAACAAGCCTGTGAAACAGCGTTATTATCCGGTGAGCCCAGCTGTCGAAAAGTTTATGTATACGGAAATTGACCGCATGCTTAGCCTCGGAGTGATCGAACCTTCGCAAACTGCGTGGAGTTCTCCAATGCGGCTGGTGGTAAAGCCAAACAAAGTTCGTTTATGCCTTGACGCACGGAAACTGAACGATGCTACTAAAAAAGATGCTTACCCACTGCAAAGCATCGAAGGCATATTTGCTCGTTTGCCAAAAGCAAATATGATTTCGAAACTGGATCTTAAATCGAGTTGACAGAGGAAGCGAAACCATTGACTGCATTTACAGTTCCAGGTCGAGCATTATATCAGTTTACGGTCATGCCTTTTGGCTTATGTAATGCTCCCTCGACGATGTCCCGGCTAATGGATGACTTAATTCCGCCAGATTTACGTCATTGCGTTTTCGGATATCTCGACGACCTATGCATTGTCTCAGAAGATTTTGCGTCACATTTAGCAGTGCGTATTGCAGACCAATTCAAAAAAGCTAACTTAACTCTAAACATAAAGAAAAGTCACTTTTGCGTTACTAAGGTGAATTATCTAGGGTATGTGATCGGAAGTGGTGGAATAGCCACTGACCCGGAAAAAATATCCTGTGTAATTAACTGGCCCACACCGAAAAATTTGAAACAAGTGAGAGGTTTTCTCGGTGTATGTGGTTGGTACAGGCGATTTATAAAAGACTTTGCAGAAATCACCTGTCCTATTACAGAAGTCTTAAAAACAAGAAAATGTTTTAAGTGGTCTCCGGAAGCCCAGGACGCCATGGAGAAATTGAAACAGTTGCTAACGTCAGCGCCTGTGTTACAAAATGCGGATTTTTCCCGTAAATTTGTTGTACACTGTGATGCTAGTGATTACGGCATTGGTGCTTGTAGTGGCCAGTGTACCCGAAAGAGAACAGAAGTTAACATTAATACAAATTATTAATTTCTGTTCGAACACAAACAAAACCACTGTTCGGCATACTGGGGTTAATAAAAAGCTCGTACAAGCTTTCAGAAGGAGACGCTACGCAATCTAGTGGTCCCTTTCGCACCTCAGTTGTCGCATTCTTTGCCTGGAAAGGTCCCGTTAAAGCTCGCTCGACTTGCGCCTTGGCAAAAGTTTCAGCGACCACGCGATCATTCAAATTTTTCCACTTCGAGACGACAGACGTAATTGCTCTAAATCCAGTGAAAACGTGAATTAAAAACCCACGTGCCGTGTTTAAACAATTATAAAACCTTCTCAGACCAACAAAAGTGTATTCTACAAGCAAAATTAATCGAATGCGAGGATTGAGATAGGTCAGTGGCTGTGTGTGTTGAGAGTGCGTCGAAGGAGCGAGAGAGTGCGAAAACCGCAGCTCTGGGATCGTCGGAGAAAATATAATAAATTGAGCAAAATTCAGAACAAGGTACTATTGGTTCCCTTCGTTTGCCTACGTACAGCCACGCCACGCGGTGTACACCTACATACACACACACACGCGGCATAGGCATTTTTGCTACGTGCATACATATGCATAAACGTATGCATGGGCAATGCGATTGGGACCGCTAACTGTAGTTCGCCACGAGTTTTCTTCAGTGTACCGGCGCACAGACGTGTATAGCAAACGAGAAGAGAAACACACAGAGAAGGAAGAACACGCTGGGTAATAGAAGAAAAGAAAACTGACCTACGACAATCGGCGTGAGTACAGCTACATATGTCGCGGATATAGGGTGCCTCAGAACGAGAACGTGAAAGAAACAGAAAGAGAACCGAAACACCCGATGCCGCTGCTGCTGATGGCTGGAGCTGCATAAGAACCAACGTTCAATTAGATTTGTATTTTTATTAACATTAGTTTGAGCATTATTAAATGAAGACGTAGCCATGTAGTTATCCACCTATATATATCTATTCAACGTAGTTTTAAGTCGAAAAGGCACCGAGCGAATTGAACGAGAATTGAAGTTGAAAGAAGTTCGATTGAACTTAGAATTAATTGAACACGATCTTGTCGAATAGAAATTGAAATTGAAATGAAGAATTATTGATGATAATTGAAACTGAATAATTGAACAATAATTGAAAGTTAATTGAAAAGAAAAATCTTGAAATGAAGCGTTAAAAATTTAGTTCTAGTTTTGTTTAAATACGATCGACTATAGATATGAGGCGAACCTGGTTCTAGATATGCCTGCAAATACCCTTTCTTAACCTATATTTTAATTTAAAATACGTTATTGATATCTTCTTCGCAACTACACTGACATTTATATATATAATTATCCATGATATAACTAACCATTGACTTACAGCCATGTAGCGGTTCATTGGGCCCAACGAGCTTCTCGGCGACAACAATGAGGTAACAAATCATAATGGTATTTGGTTAATAATTTGGTATCTACAGTATATTTAGAGAGGGATCGTTTGATTCGTATTTCTAAATAAGATGATCGATATGGATTGTTGCTAGCGATTAAATATAGAGATATAAAACCCTAATTCGTAATCAAATGTAGAAATTAAGAGACTTTCGCGTTTAAGGAGAGCTTATTAGTTTAAAAATGATGATTTAAGATTGAGATTCGATCGATATGGAGACTTTAGTTATTTTGTTTGAAATATATTGATAGGAATAAGTTGATATGATTTTGTAAATAAATAAGAACTGTCCTAGTACATAATGCCGTTGAAATATCAAGAGTAATGCGTTAATTTCATTATTTTAGGGGGGAATGTAAACAATGTTCCACACATTTCCAAAGGTAGGGAGGGTATAGAGGAACGAGTGATCATAACTTCTCGATCACTCCCAAAGGACAACGTTCACCAAGTTCACTGTCATCGTTTACACCGTTTGGGGATACCATCTGATGCAATTCTCTTGTTTGTTTTATTCATTGTAACGTAGTTTCAGTCAAGTGCACTTATCTTTTTATATATGACTGGTGAGCACAAGGAAGTTATAGGGATAGGAAGGACCCCGACCCCAATACCGGCGAGCTGAGCGCAGAGCGCAGTATAGTGCACGAAAACCCGATTCCCTTTCCAGCCGAGGCTGAACCCGAAGACACTTTACAGCCGTACCAGAAGTTAAATCATTATAAAAATGGCGCCCAACGTGAGAGGCCTCGACGAGGATCTGTCAGGACGAAGGACTCGTTCTAGTACTCCACGTATTAGCTCTGTTAATAACCCTTTTCAATTGTAGTATTGGCAGTATGATAGGATAAGTGAAAGTCAGCTGGAGGAATAGGAGTCTTCACTTAAAATAAACATGGTGAGAACTACCCCGGAAGACCTCACACACTCCTTCGAATGTTTGTTAGGTAGTTCAGGTATCTGAGTGATGGAACGAGCAATTGCAATTCAATAATTTGGATTGATTGACCTCGCCAGATCAGGACATTTAACAAGTAATCAATGAGAGTTATTGCTTTATACCTGGAAAATACGATCTTAGAGATAATCTTTGAGATTCGACTGTATAATCCAATAAATCGCAGCAATTTATAGTTTTTGTCTGTAGCGAGGAAAGTGACTTGGTGTATCTTGATATGGATATTGGCATTTATGGAACGGACAGATATATTAATTTTGATTTTATAAACCTGAAAGAGAAGTAGAGCAACAAGATGGAAAGCAATGATAATAGTATCGGAAATATTCTAAATAATCCAGAGTTTTGTCGAATTTGTCATGTTAGGCTCGAGAAAAGCCAGTTGGTTGCAACAACCCCATGTAAACATTCATTCCACCATGCTTGCTTGACAAATTGGCTTAGAAGCTCTCCTGCTTGTCCTACTTGTCGCGCTCTTTGTACTACAGAACTACTTACGATTGATAATGTAGATCTGCAGACCGAATTGTTGGATGCAGAACAGTCTGAACGCGCAGCTGTGGGAAATATACCTTCAGAGGCCGGAGATTCAAACGGAGAACGACTCTCAATAGAAGGAACTGAATCCCGAAGAGGCAGAGGTCGAGGCCGAGGTATTAATGCAAGACAGGGCGTAACTACTAGATCCATGCAAAGAAACGGGATCGAACCTTTAGAGACATCTAGACGTACGCAAGAACCATCCAATAGTATGGATAAACAGGAAATTATTAACGTAATTAAATCCGTCGTAGGGTCTCAACAAAGAACTCTGTTGGAAAAGCTTACAGAACACATCAATGCGACCTTGCATATCCAGCAAAGTCAAATGGGAAGGCAAGCTAGTAGCGAAGAGAGCGGTGCAAGGCTTCGTTCCGCACCTAATGATCAGGCTATCACAGCCTTACAGGATAATGAATTGAGAAACTCGACACAGAGGTCGTCAGTTAATATTTCTTCAAATAAGGTTGGACAAGTTATCCACGATTGGAAACTTAGGTTCGATGGTAGTAAGGAAAGTCCATCGGCTGCGGAGTTTATTTATCGAGTTAGGTCATTGACTGCTCGAACTTTAGGTAACGATTTTCAGTTAGTATGCGATCATTTGCACTTACTGTTATCTGGAAGGGCAAGTGATTGGCTATGGCAATTTCTGAGAAAGCATGAGGAGTTCACTTGGGAAACCTTTTGTTTTGCTTTTAGGGACAAATATGATGATGCAGAAGATGATGTTGACTTATGGAGAAGAATTTCTAAACGTAAACAAGGAGAGAATGAATCTTTCGATTCATATCAAGTTGGTATGGAAGAACTAGTAAATAGACTAGTGAGGTCTCTACCTGAACCGGACTTGGTTAAGCTGCTGATAGACAATTCAAAAAGTTCCCTTCGACTAGAGTTACTTCACTTAAACATTGTCTCGGTTAAGAAATTGTTAGCCGAAGTAAAGAAGCATGAAAAATTCTACAACGAAGTTCGCCAGAATTCAGCTAAGACTCCGTTCGCTTTTTTTTTTTTTTTTTTTTTTTTTTTTTCGCGCGGGGTCCCGCTTCCACCTCCCGCCCAACCGACCGAGGGGCGCAGCCGTGTGACGTACGGCACGAATCGCGAACTAGATAGACGCGTTAGAAGGACAGACGAAATGTACGAGGAAACATTAGGAGATAATATAATAAACTATAAATATATAAATAAATAAAAACACATGCAAAATAATGATCTAATAATAAAAATATATAACCATAACCATAATTTAATAAATAAACAAAATATAAAAAATAAAAAAAAAAAAAAAAAAAAAAAAAATAAAAAAATAAAAATAAAAACGCATGCAAAATAAGTGCTACTCTACGAGATAACTACTACAAGTCATGCAAGAATAAATAAATAGGTAAAATAAAAAGAAACGCAAAATTAGACTACGGTGCTACACTACGAGCTAACTCTACAAGTATTAAGGTTTTTAATATAGAAGGGTTATCGCTACGAATTATAATATCAGAGAGGCGGTTGTAATCCGTACATAAAACCCTAAAGGGTTCATGTACTTCAAACTCCCGCCTACAGTGATTTACTACTAAAGGGATAAAGGTTCTAGATGTTAGTCGGGGAACGTGGAAGTTAAGTTGCCCTAAAAGAAAGGGGCTCTCAACCACACCATTTATAAGGTTATGAAGGAATACGACACCAAGCATTGTTCTACGGTTAGCTAGGGAGGGTAAGTTAATTAATAGGAGTCTACTTGTATAGGACGGTAGCCTCTCATCAGCATCCCAAGGTAGGCCACGGAGGGCGAAAAGTAAAAAGTTCTTTTGTACAGATTCAATACGGTTAATATGGATTCCGAATTGAGGACTCCAGACGCATGAACCATACTCCAATATAGGGCGAACTAATGAAGTAAAAAGGGTCTTCGTTATATAAGGGGAATCGAATTCCTTCGACCACCTCTTAATAAAACCTAGCATGCCTCTGGCCTTATTAACCGTGCACGAAATATGTTCAGAGAACGAAAGTTTAGGGTCTAAGCGAACGCCTAAATCATCAACAAGAGATATTCTTTCAAGAGCACAATCATTTAGCATATAAGTGGCAAACTGGGGAGTGACACGTGAAAATGTCATCAGCTTGCATTTAGAGCTGTTGAGATGTAATAAATTAGCACGACACCATGCTTGAAAGTTATTAAGATCCGATTGCAGGTCTGACTGGCAAGAGCTGTCCTTATACTGCAAGCATAGCTTAACGTCATCAGCGTACATAAGTACTCTAGAATTCGTTAGAACCAGCGGGAGGTCATTGATAAACAATGTAAATAGCAGCGGGCCGAGGTGGCTACCCTGCGGGACGCCAGAAGTGACTCTGAGGAATTTGGATAGAGCATTTTTAAACAGAACCTTTTGAGTTCTGTCACTCAAATAGCTCAAAATCCATTTAAGTAGATCGACAGGAAACCCGATTAAGTCAAGCTTCCTTACAAGAAGAGAGTGATTAACCGAGTCAAAGGCTTTACTGAAGTCTGTGTAAATCACGTCGGTTTGAAAGTTACGTTGGAAACCTCTAATAACGAAAGAGGTGAGTTCCAGAAGATTTGTAGTGGTCGATCTTCGCCTCATAAAACCATGCTGACATGGTGAAATTACGGATCTGCATAAATGCTGCAAGTGGGGAGTAATTACATTCTCGAAAAGTTTTGGAATTGCCGACAACTTAGAGATTCCTCTATAGTTGCTGGCGTCCGATTTGCTACCTTTTTTGTGGAGAGGAATGATAAATGATTCCTTCCAAATAAGGGGAAATTCTGAGGTTTCTAAAGATAAGGTAAACAATTTCAAAAGGGGATTGCACAGAGCTCCGGCACAATACTTGAGCACGCAGCCTGGTATTCCATCGGGACCCGGTGAGTAAACTGGTTTTACACGATGAAGATCCGAACTAAGGGAGCTTTCGGTTAAAATGGGACTGAAAATTAGGTTCGACTTGGGCAAATCAAAAGAGTAAGTCTGATCTGAGCTATTCGAGGAACAATACGTAGTTTTGAAAAACTCGGCAAAGAGATCGGCGATGGCCTGATCAGAGTTTGCTGTAGCGTTTCTGAACGAAAGCGATGAAGGATGTAAATTGGGTTTCCGCTTAGTGTTAACAAAGTTATAAAACTGTTTCGGGTCCTGCGTGAACTGAACCCTACAGCGAGTTAAATAACTTTTATAACATTGCGCATTTAGCACGGTGAAATTCGACCGAGCACTAAGATATCTTGAATGAACAGTGGGAGATCCGGTGCGTTTATAGCGATTATAAAGCCTAGACTTAACGTTTTTTAGGCGTGTCAGCTCTTTGGTGAACCAAGGTGGTTTACTAGAAACCGACGGATAGGCTAAAGGAACACACAATGCAAAGAACGAATTCATGGCACTGTAAAAAATATCCACGGCGGACGCCATGTCAGTACATCTGTAAAGTTCAGACCAATTAAATTGGGAAATCAAGATATCTAGCCTTTGAAAATTTGCTTTACGGAAGCAGCGAACTTTAGTTGCTGAGCAACTCAAATCAGGTTTAGTCTTTACGACAGTCCCCAAATCGATGGTCACTTCGAAAGTAGGATGGTAAGGGTCTTCGGGAAGCGTCAATGGATCGACTCTTGTTAAGTTTACACCTACAGGATCAGAGACGAAACACAGATCTAGTAGGCGATTTAAAGAATTTACGACATGGTTAACTTGGGACAACGAAATGTCAAGCAAACCATCTATGAGGTCATGCTGTACCGCAGTTTGGAGGACATTTGACGTACCATCTGATGACCAACGAGCTCCAGGTATATTGAAGTCTCCTAGAGTTATTAGTTGGTCTCTATCTGAAAGCCTGTTGGCAACAGCCTGAATTGCCGAAAGGTGTTTCCAATAAATGGGCTCTTCAGCAGATGGAGGAACGTAAGAACAGGTTATATAGATAAAACTACCTGGAAATGATAGTTTTACACAGATAAATTCAATACCTGTGAGATCATCTATTTGAACCAGTTCGGAACTAAGGGTGGAGTCAACGGCGATCAAAACTCCACCTCCTCGCTGGGAAAGACGGTCTACTCTATAAGTTGTGTACTTACCTGGGAAAATTTCGGAGCTGAAAATCTCCGGCTTTAACCAGGTTTCGGTAAACACAATCACCTGGGATGCAAACGAAAGACTATCAGAATACAATTTAGAGAGCTTGCTGCGTAAGCCTCTAGTATTCTGATAGGAAAGTAGGAGGGAGGTATTTAGTTTTTTGGCACTGCCGTGACGCCTGCGGTCGCTGTGGTTTGTGCCGGCCGTGAAGGCCGTTTTTTCTTTATTTTTACCTCGTACTCCTTGACTACAGCGTGCTCAGGCCAGAAGTCACCCGAACAAATTGTGTCAAAAAGATCGAAGGAGACACTTATCTTGAAAGATGAGATGTCTCTGGGGTATGAAAAGTTGAATTTTTCTATTTTCACATTATTGGCTTGTATTTTGCTCTGTATATGAGCTTGTATATCTTCAGATGCAAGGTCAGGGGCAAGCCGAGAAACAAATATTGTTTTTAATGGTGGAATAGCGGTGAGGGTTTTTGGTAAAGGAACATTACCGACTTCAGCCATTTGAACGGCTCTTTTTTTGCCCTGTGGGATAGCTGAGATTTTTTTTGAAGTCTGCGGTGTCAGTGATTGAGACTCCGCAGCGGACTCAACTAATAAAACGGGCGGAGCTGCTGCCATTTCATTCCCGGCACGTTCGATTGCCGAATCTTTCGCCGTTCCCGATCTCAACACCATCGGAGTTGGTGTCGGTGCCGGGGGCTGGGCCGAGGGGGTATGCCAGATCGTAGGTTGCTGGGGCTCACCCAATTGCTGCCGACCAGAAGCTGATTTTTTGTGCTTTGGCGACTCACTTAACAGCTTCATCCCGTTAAATTGAGCGTCCAGCGCTGTGAACAGGTCGTTCGCTTTGCGAAAATTGACCCTAAGTTCATTAAATCCGCCCCTGGTCTGCCGCATGAAGGATAACATTTCCTTCTCAACCTCCCGGCAGGCATGGCAACAGTAACGTATGCCTTTATTGGCAGAAATTACGTCGGCGATACGGCCCGTTAAGTCGAGACACTTAGCGTGTACGACCGCATCGCTAAGCCAGCAAAAAAGGCTGGGCTGTTCTGCCAAAACTTCTTTTTGGCAGCCTTTAATAGCACAAACAGTATTCGACACCATTTTACATATCGACGTAATATTTCTGAAATTGGTCAGGAAACAGATTGCGCCGGAGATTCGCCACCAATAGTATCAGCAATCCATCGAGGCAAAATGACTTGTTGGAATTGTGATAAAGTAGGTCACCGTTGGGACGACTGCTTGGACATTAAGACCATATTTTGCTATGGGTGTGGCACCAAAAATACATATAAGCCGAATTGCTCGAAATGTAATCCTTCGGAAAACCGATCCAAGGATGTGTCGACCAGTCCACAGTAGGCACATCCGAACACCAATCAGACAAACAGAACCACCAGACTAAGACACTTCATCCCGAATCCAAAGATGTCAAAACTTCGTTTGTACCTTTTCATGAAAGGATATCAAGTTATATGAAAATTAGAAATAGAATATTCGGAGATTTAAGCACGATGTTTAAAGCTGTTAAGCCCAGAAGATCTACTCTTCGCCTGAGGAAATTTTGGAAGAATATAGTTTCTACTCGTAGGCTATTGATTTCGTCAGTACAGGGGAAGGGAGATGATCGGCTTTACACTTCCGTTCTCATCAATGACAATGTGTACAATGCTTTGTTAGACTCAGGAGCCACTGTTAGTTGTGTAGGTCATGATGCAGCTAGAACACTCTTGAGCCACCCACAAACTCGTAAGTGTTCAGGGAAAGTTAAAACCGCAAGCGGCAACCTTTGTCCTGTAAAAGGAATCTTAACATGTACCCTGACATATCGGAATATTACCGAAAACATAGACTTTTTCATTATACCCGACTTGAATCAAGAAGTTTATCTGGGAATAGATTTCTTTAGGAAATTCAAACTAGCAGAGAAGCTTGAGGAAAGCATTGCTGAACTAGACGTTGGACCTACCGAGGAAGATTTAGAATCACCAAAATTACACAAACTTTCCAGTAATGACCTATGTAAGTTGAAAAGCGTAATTGATATTTTTCCCTCTTATGAAAGAGAAGGCTTGGGGCGAACTAATCTCATTTCTCACTCGATTGACGTCGGTGACGCTAAAGCAGTTAAGCAAAGGCACTGGCCGATCTCACCTGCACGGGAGAAAGTTATGTTCGCCGAGATTGATAACATGTTAGCTCTTGATATAATAGAACCTTCAAGTAGTCCTTGGAGCAGTAATTGTGTTATTGTTCAAAAGGGAAGTAAGGTCCGATTATGTTTGGATTCCCGCGAAGTTAATAAACATACCAGGAAGGATGCGTACCCATTACCTCAAATTGACGGTATCCTGAGTCGGTTACCTCCTGCACGGTTTATAACTGGTCTTGACATGAAACATGCTTTTTGGCAAATAACATTAGATGAGAAGTCGCGTCAGTATACAGCGTTTACTGTTCCTAACCGTCCTCTTTACCAATATAAGGTCATGCCATTCGGACTTACTAACGCACCGCAGACCTTATGCCGTTTAATGGATCATGTCATACCACCCCATCTTCGCAACCGAGTTTTTGTATATCTCGATGACTTATTAGTCTTATCAGACGATTTTGATTCGCACTTGGTTCTCCTGCAAGAAATAGCACTCTGTTTAAGGAAGGCCAATATCACAATTAATGTAGGAAAATCTAAGTTCTGCATGAGAGATATTAAATATCTTGGATTTTTGATTTCTGACGGACAGATCAAGACCGATCCGTCTAAGATTCAGGCTATCAATGAGTTTCCGCTCCCAACAACAGTGAAACAACTACGTCGATTCTTAGGCTTATCCGGTTGGTATAGGAGATTTGTAGATAATTATGCAACGGTTAGTTATCCTCTGACGGAGATGATTAAGAAGAATAAGACTTCTTTAGTTTGGGATAACGATGCTAAAACCGCCTTTGAGGAATTGAAACGGAGATTGACAACCGCTCCCATCTTGGTAACACCAAATTTCTCGAAGCCATTCGTTTTGTTGTGTGATGCTAGTTCATTCGGCTTGGGTTGCGTTCTCGCACAGCGAAATGAGGAAGGATTCGAAATGCCAATTGGATACATGTCATGCAAGTTATCCAAAGCACAAAGGAATTATTCCGTTACAGAACTAGAGTGTTTGGCTGTTATAAAGGGAATCAAAAAGTTTCGCGCGTACATCGAGGGTCAAGACTTTTTGGTAATTACGGATCATGCCGCACTTCAGTGGCTCATGAGACAAAAAGATTTGTCAGGAAGACTTGCCCGATGGGCTATCCAATTACAAGATTTTGATTTCCGCATAGAGCATCGAAAGGGCTCTCAGAATGTTATTGCTGACACGCTTTCAAGACAGAACGAGTCAGTAGAGGAATTCGAAGAACTAGGTCCGATTATCGATTTGGAATCGGAAGAGTTTCGTTCGTTTGAATATCTAGATTTGATTGATCGCATTCGTGCGAATCAAGAAAAATTTCCTGATCTTAAAGTGACAGACGGATATGTTTACAAAAGAACGGAAGCCGTTACTAACGAAACTGAGGCTGACGATAGTTTGTGGAAACTATGGGTACCTTCAAAGTTAACCCAAAGTATCCTTCAACGAGCTCATAATCCTCCAACCGCTTCACATTGTGGCATAGGAAAAATGATAGAAAAGCTTAAAAGGTATCTGTTTTGGCCAAAAATGCTTATACAAATTCGAGAGTATGTACAAGCTTGTTCGACTTGTAAACAAACCAAGAGTCCGAACATAGTACTTCGTCCTCCGATGGGAAAACCTAGGCAAACAGAGAGACCATTCCAACGACTGTATATGGATCTGTTAGGTCCATACCCGCGTTCGAAAGCAGGCAACATAGGATTGTTGATCATAGTGGATCAATTTACTAAATTTCATTTCCTCTGTCCGTTGAAAAGATTTACATCGGAAAAGATTTGTGAATACCTGGAGAATTCAATTTTGTTTACTTTCGGAGTTCCAGAGTCGATATTAACTGACAATGGATCGCAATTTCGTTCAGGATTTTTCGAATCATTTCTAACCCGATATTCAATTAAGCACATATGCACGGCTGTTTATTCTCCTCAAATCAACGCAAGCGAGAGATTAAATCGTTCGATTTTGGCGGCGATTCGAGCTTACGTGGGTAAAGATCACACAACCTGGGATCAGAATTTGAATGAGATAAATGGTGCTCTTCGATCTAGTTTGCACACCACGACAGGATATTCACCGTATTTTCTGACGTTTGGTCAAAACATGATTTTGAATGGCAAGGACTACGAACTGCTCAGAAAACTTAATTTGATTTCAGACGATGTTCGCATAATGTACCCCAATGCATTACAAATGGCAAGATATACAGCACAGCTGAACACGGCCAAATCACACGAAGCCAATGCAAAAATTTACAACTTGAGAAGCAGAAATATCCAATTTCAAGTTGGAGACAAGGTCTTCGTTCGAAACTTTTCGCAAAGCAACGCCAGCAAACAATTTAGCCACAAACTTGCTAACGTGTTCGTACCAGCAACCATAGCCAGAAAACTGAGTCCAGCATATTATGAATTATTTGGTGAAAATTGAAAGAAAATAGGCGTATATCACGCCAAAGATATACAAACCAGGTAGTACACTATCCTTTTTCAGATTACGATTCCTGTCGAAACTCGGGAACATAATCTGTGGTTGTAGTGGCCAGTGTACCCGAAAGAGAACAGAAGTTAACATTAATACAAATTATTAAATTCTGTTCGAACACAAACAAAACCACTGTTCGGCATACTGGGGTTAATAAAAAGCTCGTACAAGCTTTCAGAAGGAGACGCTACGCAATCTAGTGGTCCCTTTCGCACCTCAGTTGTCGCATTCTTTGCCTGGAAAGGTCCCGTTAAAGCTCGCTCGACTTGCGCCTTGGCAAAAGTTTCAGCGACCACGCGATCATTCAAATTTTTCCACTTCGAGACGACAGACGTAATTGCTCTAAATCCAGTGAAAACGTGAATTAAAAACCCACGTGCCGTGTTTAAACAATTATAAAACCTTCTCAGACCAACAAAAGTGTATTCTACAAGCAAAATTAATCGAATGCGAGGATTGAGATAGGTCAGTGGCTGTGTGTGTTGAGAGTGCGTCGAAGGAGCGAGAGAGTGCGAAAACCGCAGCTCTGGGATCGTCGGAGAAAATATAATAAATTGAGCAAAATTCAGAACAAGGTACTATTGGTTCCCTTCGTTTGCCTACGTACAGCCACGCCACGCGGTGTACACCTACATACACACACACACGCGGCATAGGCATTTTTGCTACGTGCATACATATGCATAAACGTATGCATGGGCAATGCGATTGGGACCGCTAACTGTAGTTCGCCACGAGTTTTCTTCAGTGTACCGGCGCACAGACGTGTATAGCAAACGAGAAGAGAAACACACAGAGAAGGAAGAACACGCTGGGTAATAGAAGAAAATAAAACTGACCTACGACAATCGGCGTGAGTACAGCTACATATGTCGCGGATATAGGGTGCCTCAGAACGAGAACGTGAAAGAAACAGAAAGAGAACCGAAACACCCGATGCCGCATGCTGATGGCTGGAGCTGCATAAGAACCAACGTTCAATTAGATTTGTATTTTTATTAACATTAGTTTGAGCATTATTAAATGAAGACGTAGCCATGTAGTTATCCACCTATATATATCTATTCAACGTAGTTTTAAGTCGAAAAGGCACCGAGCGAATTGAACGAGAATTGAAGTTGAAAGAAGTTCGATTGAACTTAGAATTAATTGAACACGATCTTGTCGAATAGAAATTGAAATTGAAATGAAGAATTATTGATGATAATTGAAACTGAATAATTGAACAATAATTGAAAGTTAATTGAAAAGAAAAATCTTGAAATGAAGCGTTAAAAATTTAGTTCTAGTTTTGTTTAAATACGATCGACTATAGATATGAGGCGAACCTGGTTCTAGATATGCCTGCAAATACCCTTTCTTAACCTATATTTTAATTTAAAATACGTTATTGATATCTTCTTCGCAACTACACTGACATTTATATATATAATTATCCATGATATAACTAACCATTGACTTACAGCCATGTAGCGGTTCATTGGGCCCAACGAGCTTCTCGGCGACAACAATGAGGTAACAAATCATAATGGTATTTGGTTAATAATTTGGTATCTACAGTATATTTAGAGAGGGATCGTTTGATTCGTATTTCTAAATAAGATGATCGATATGGATTGTTGCTAGCGATTAAATATAGAGATATAAAACCCTAATTCGTAATCAAATGTAGAAATTAAGAGACTTTCGCGTTTAAGGAGAGCTTATTAGTTTAAAAATGATGATTTAAGATTGAGATTCGATCGATATGGAGACTTTAGTTATTTTGTTTGAAATATATTGATAGGAATAAGTTGATATGATTTTGTAAATAAATAAGAACTGTCCTAGTACATAATGCCGTTGAAATATCAAGAGTAATGCGTTAATTTCATTATTTTAGGGGGGAATGTAAACAATGTTCCACACATTTCCAAAGGTAGGGAGGGTATAGAGGAACGAGTGATCATAACTTCTCGATCACTCCCAAAGGACAACGTTCACCAAGTTCACTGTCATCGTTTACACCGTTTGGGGATACCATCTGATGCAATTCTCTTGTTTGTTTTATTCATTGTAACGTAGTTTCAGTCAAGTGCACTTATCTTTTTATATATGACTGGTGAGCACAAGGAAGTTATAGGGATAGGAAGGACCCCGACCCCAATACCGGCGAGCTGAGCGCAGAGCGCAGTATAGTGCACGAAAACCCGATTCCCTTTCCAGCCGAGGCTGAACCCGAAGACACTTTACAGCCGTACCAGAAGTTAAATCATTATATGCTGTGTTGGTACAAGTATCTGATAGCGGAGAGGAAAGACCATTGGCATTTATGTCCAAAAAACTCTCGAAATCGCAACGAAACTACAGTGTTACGGAACGCGAATGTCTGGCAGTGATATTAGCGATCGAAAAATTCCGGTGCTATTTAGAATTACAACCATTTGAAGTAGTGACAGATCACTCAAGCCTTCTCTGGCTTATGCGACAGCAGAATGTATCTGGCAGATTAGCCCGTTGGATTTTTAGATTGCAAGCTTTTAAATTCACTATTTCACATCGTAAAGGGAAAGATCATATTGTTCCTGATGCGTTATCTCGCATTTGTGACCCAGAAATCGATAGTGTGGAATGGATAGGTCCCGAAATTGATTTAGAATCGTCATCCTTCCTAGACCCTGATTACATCCAGCTCAAGGAAACAATAGAAGCAAATAGAGAAAAGTTCCCGGATCTGCGAACGGCAGACCGATTTGTGTACATACGCACCGAACACCCCTCCGGAAATGCAGCCCAGGACTCCGACTGTTGGAAGTTGTGGGTGCCGGAGGCAATACGAGTAGAGGCGATCCGCCAAGCGCATGACTGCGTTATATCTGCGCACGGGGGAATGCAGAAAACAATTGAACGTTTGCGAAGACACTTGTTTTGGCCAGGTTTGTCCAAACAAGTTCGAGAATACGTTCGCGAGTGCGATGTTTGCAAAGAGACTAAAGCCCCGAACACAACATTACGGCCTCCCATGGGTCAGAAAAGTGTTTCGTGCAGGCCGTTTCAAAAACTGTATGTTGACATATTAGGTCCTTACCCGCGAAGTAAGAAAGGTCACATAGGGTTACTTATTGTCCTTGATCACTTCAGTCGTTACCATTGGTTGTGTCCTCTAAAAAAATTTACCTCTTCCGCGATACTAGATTTTCTGCGAAATCGAATTTTTGCTGAATTTGGAACACCCGAGATCCTCGTAAGCGACAATGGATCTCAATTCAAGTCTAATGAGTTTGAAGCCTTTTTAACAAAGTTTGGAATCAAGCACACGCTTACCGCGTTATATTCTCCTCAGAGCAACGCGGCGGAGAGGGTAAATCGCTCCTTATTGGCTGCGATACGATCCTATCTGCGAGCAGATCAAACCGAATGGAATAGCATTTCATCGGCATTGCGATCCTCGCTGCACCAAGCCCTTGGCTGCTCACCTTACAAGGCTTTATTTGGTTTCAATATGGTAAATCATGGAAGTGATTATAAGTTGTTGAGAAAGCTATCTCTCTTAGAAGAATCTCCGCTTTTGAATTGTCAGGATAAACTTCATTGGTTACGAGAGGAGATAAAGCAAAATAGCCGCACGGCTTATGAGCGTAATGCGACGCAATACAACTTGCGATCCAGGCCGGTCTCGTACAAAGAAGGCCAAGAGGTGTTTAAACGCAACTTTTACCTGAGTAATTTCTCTAAGAATTTCAATAAGAAATTAGGGCCGCAGTTTTCCAAATGTCGAGTGAAGAAAAAAGTAGGAACAGCTTATTACTTGCTAGAAACATTGCAAGGCAAAGAAATCGGTACATATCACGCCAAGGATCTTCGAAGCTAATTCCAGCTAATCGTGCCTCGGAGCCTCGTTAGATTATCTGGTGGTGTAATGGACCCATATAAAAACTTTTTAGTATTTTTTTTTTGAAATTAAAATGATACGCGCCTAAAAATAGTAGCGATAATTAGTATCGACCTCTTATCTGGCAACGTCTTAAAAATGACAGTTGAAACCACCAGCTGGTGAATACCGAAGTGCAAATCGGTGAAGGGTTCTTCGGGTCTCCAGCTTCTGGCTTCGATCTTTTCTATTGGAGTCGTCAAGCTGAGAAGTTGGTCCCGAACTCAGCAGGGAAAATATACAAGAGAGCATATGCACATGTGCTCCGGACCCTAATCCCACAGCTATTTCGGCATCGGTTGAAAAGGCCATCAACAAACGCCAATCTACCGGCTGCCAAAGATTGCCGTGTCGGCAAGGTAAATATTTTTTATAAAAAAAATGTCCAAGCCGATCGACATATAATAATATTTTCGTTGCACGTGTAGGTCACGCTTATTTTCTTCGACTACACGACGAGAAATCGCTAGGTCGATTGAGCAGAAAAAAATACAAGAAAAGGAAGCACTGGGTAAATATTTCTTTCTTCAGATCACTCGCCGCTGTTGATAACCCTCCTTCAAAGCCCAGAAACTACGGATCGCCCCTATAGGCTGACGTCGCACAGAACCAATTGGATGAAATACAAAAAGTATGTGAGTTCCCACATTGAGCTAGCCCCCCAGCTCAATACTGAAACCGACATCGACTCCTCCACCTCCGCACTGGAAGAGGTACTTGTGACTGCAGCCAGAACACCACAACAGACGGATGTGCAAAAAATCAAATTCAAAACGAACAAGCAAATTGAACAGCTTATCCAAGAAAAGAGGCGTCTGCGACGGGCGTAGCAAACCAATAGATCGCCATGCTCAAAGCAACGTCTAAATGAAGCCACACGCAAACTAAGCCGGGCCCTGAAGCAAGATGCCGAAAAAGCACAATTAAGATATATTGAAAAACTCTCGCCAACCAGCACAAAGCATCCCTTATGGAGAGCTCACCCAAATTTAAGCTCACCGGCTGAAACCATCACCCCGATAAGAAAGTCATCTGGTTGCTGGGCCCGCAGCGACAAAGACAGAGCCGAAACTTTTGCCTCACATCTCCAGGGCGTTTTCCAGCCGAACCCCGCTGCAAATCCATTTGATCTACCGCAAATCCACACTGAAACGGAATCTACTCCAGCATCATTTCGTCCGAACGAGATAACGAAGGTCATCAGGGAACTGAAGCCGAAAAAGGCTCCCGGCGTTGACCTAATAACTCAAAAAATGATAATTGAACTTCCGAATTGTGCTATTGAGGTCATCTGTAAAATCTTCAATGGGATCATAAGTCTCGGCCATTACCCAACAAAATGGAAAAAATCTATAATTATAATGATACCGAAGACCGGAAAAGACCACACGATTCCGTCATCTTACCGACCAATAAGTCTACTATCATGCTTGTCCAAGTTATTTGAAAAATGCCTACTAAAGCGCATAATCCCTTATCTGGGAGCTCACAACATTATCCCAGTTCATCCATTTGGCTTCAGAGAAAAACATGGAACTATCGAGCAAGTAAACAGAATAACATCAGAAATTCGCACAGCCTTCGAGCATCGAGAATATTGCAGCGCGATATTTCTCGACGTTTCTCAAGCATTCGACCGAGTCTGGCTCAACGGCCTCATGCACAAAATAAAAACACTCTTGCCGGTATACACACACAAATTACTTGAGTCGTATCTCTACAACAGAGTCTTCGCAGTGAGGTGCAACGCAACAACATGCGGCACCTATTCAATCGAAGCTGGAGTCCCACAAGGAAGTGCACTTGGGCCTACCCTATTTGTTCTATACACAGCGGATATCCCCACAAGCGACCAGCTAACATTATCCACTTTCGCTGATGACACTGCGATCATCAGCCGTTCCTGATGCCCAGTCCGTGCAACAGCCCAGCTCGCCAACCACCTCAAGGTAGTCGAGAAGTGGCTATCTGATTGGCGTATTAAAATAAATGAACAAAAGTGTAAGCACATAACGTTCACCCTCAACAGACAAACATGCCCCCCGCTCTACCTGAACAGCACACTGATCCCCGAAGTCAACGTGGTAACGTACCTGGGCGTCCACCTGGACAGACGCCTAAGATGGCGAAGACATATTGAATGCAAGAAACTTCATCTAAAACTAAAAACCAGCAGCCTCCACTGGCTCATAAACTCCCGATCGCCCCTGGACTACAAGGTCCTGCTCTACAACTCCACACTAAAGCCATCCACAGGGATCTCGGCATTCCTGCAGTTAAGAACGAAATAGAAAAACAAAAAGCGTCCTACAAGGAAAAACTCTCCACCCATCCAAATCCTTTAGCAAGGGACTTGATACGAGTTTCCAGAAGAAGCCGCCTACTACGTAACGACCATCCAACCCAGCCATAATTATTCAGGGCCATTTACTCTGTACCAGTCTCATGACTTCTAGTTAGGTAGTATTGTAAGATTTAATACACTTATTGTTAGTCTCATAAATGAGAAGATTCAATAAATAAAAGCAAAGCCTAAAAAAAAAAAAAAAAAAAAAAATTTTAAATTTGTAAACAAAAAGTTCACAACTCAGCTAATAATGCCAGTATCCACTTCAGAATTTGTATTTATAACAGTTTTTACACGGCTAATACATTTGCATACTCAATTGTAAATTTGAAAACAAAAAGTTCACATCTCAGCTAATAATGCATGTATCCACTTTAGAATTTGTATTTATAATAGTTTTTACACGTCTAATACATTTGCATACTAAATTGTAAATTTGTAAACAAAAAGTTCACATCTCAGCTAATAATGAAATTTGTAAACAAAAAGTTCACAACTCAGCTAATAATGCATGTATCCACTTAGGAATGTGTATAGTTTTTACACGGCTAATACATTTGCATACTCAATTGTGAATTTGTAAACAAAAAGTTCACAACTCCGCTAATAATGCATGTATCCACGGCAGAATTTATATTTATATTAGTTTTTACAAGGCTAATACATTTGCATACTCAATTGTAAATTTGTAAACAAAAAGTTCACAGCTCAGCTAATAATGAAATTTGTAAACAAAAAGTTCACAACTCAGGTAATAATGCATGTATCCATGGCAGAATTTGTACTTATATTAGTTTTTACAAGGCTAATACATTTGCATACTCAATTGTAAATTTGTAAACAAAAAGTTCACAACTCAGCTAATAATGCCTGTATCCACTTCAGAATTTGTATTTATATTAGTTTTTACAAGGCTAATACATATGCATACTCAATTGTAAATTTGTAAACAAAAAGTTCACAACTCAGCTAATAATGCCTGTATCCACTTCAGAATTTGTATTTATATTAGTTTTTACAAGGCTAATACATTTGCATACTCAATTGTAAATTTGTAAACAAAAAGTTCACAACTCAGCTAATAATGCCTGTATCCACTTCAGAATTCGTATTTATATTAGTTTTTACATGGCTAATACATTTGCATACTCAATTGTAAATTTGTAAACAAAAAGTTCACAGCTCAGCTAATAATGCCTGTATCGACTTCCGAATTTGTATTTATATTAGTTTTTACACGGCATACTCAATTGTAAATTTGTAAACAAAAAGTTCACAGCGCAGCTAATAATGCCTGTATCCACTTCAGAATTTGTATTTATATTAGTTTTTACAAGGCTAATACATTTGCATACTCAATTGTAAATTTGAAAACAAAAAGTTCACAACTCACCTAATAATGCCTGTATCCACTTCAGAGTTTGTATTTATATTAGTTTTTACAAGGCTAATACATTTGCATACTCAATTGTAAATTTGTTCATTTCGCATTCGACCTTCATCGAGTGCAGACGTGCTTACGGACGACCGCTACGCGGGGTTTATTCTCGAAGTGTTTTTTCATGGTGAAAAAGTAAATTCGGAACTCTAAACTACGTACTGTCAGCTAGGCCAAGCCCTACAGTGCGTATGACATACGGACACTAGTGCGTGAGACGTGTTTTTGAGCTGCAAAGTTCATTTATATTGTGCCACGCGTAACAAGCTCAAAATAATGAGCGGCGATCAAAAGAATGAGCGTAGAACCTCTGTAAACCAAAGAAACGGTGTTTTCTCTTATTTCTCAACTCGCGATATCGAAGCAGAAAAAACGTCTACCAAGCCCAACCCGGCTCTACTGACCGCCGACGGCACGAGAGCGCGCTCTTGCTCTCCCGCCCTACTTATTCCAGCTCCTACATCTTGGAGCTCCCAATGCCAAACCCCACCACCAGCGGCTTCGATGGAAGACGCACCAACAACAAGCAGAGCTGCAATTTCTGCAAACGCATCAAAAGCAACAGCAACAACTAAACCAACGACCAATATTGCGAAATCGGTGCCAACGGCCGCAGCGCAAAATACAATGGTAACAAAAACCGTGAGCTCCGATAAGCAACAAGCGGTTCCGGCCATACAGACTGGCATGGATCGCTACATCCAAATTAAGCGTAAGCTTAGCCCCCATAACACGGTTGGTAACAAGCGTAAGATCAACCGTGTCACCAAAAGATTCGACCCAAACAACACCAACAAATTTTCTCCGCTAGCAGCTGGTGAGAATAATGAAGCAGAGCTGGAGCAGGAGACTCAAAAACAGCCAAAGCCCCCACCTATATATATAAGGGAGAAAAGTTCAAACGCCCTGGTCAACAAAATTGTTGCGGTGGTCGGGGACGGAAACTTTCATGTTGTTCCGATTATTAAAGGGAACATCTGCGAAACCAAAGTTCAAACCAAAACAGAAGAACACTTTCGAGCTGTGTCTAATTACCTGCAGGAAGCAAAAAAGAGCTTTTACACCTACCAACTAAAAAGCAGCAAGGGGCTGCAAGTAGTGCTGAAAGGAATTGAACCAGATGTCGCCCCCTCCGAGATACTAGAAGCCCTGAAAGGCAAGGGTTTCTTTGCCAAGAATGTTAGCAACATTATCAACAAAAACAAAAAGCCGCAACCTCTTTTCAAAGTCGAACTTGAGCCAGACAGTAAAGCCCTAAAGAAGAATGAAGTTCACCCGATCTACAAGTTGCAGTTCCTACTGCATCGAAGAATCACCGTGGAAGAACCTCACAAACGCAACGGTCCTGTGCAATGCACGAATTGCCAGGAGTATGGTCATACAAGGACATACTGCACCCTTCGGTCAGTCTGCGTAGTCTGTGGAGACTTCCACAACTCCGCACACTGCCCTGCGAACAAAGAAGACCCCAACACGAAAAAATGTGGAAACTGCGGAGGAACAGCCCAGCCTTTTTTGCTGGCTTTGCGATGCGGTCGTACACGCTAAGTGTCTCGACTTAACGGGCCGTATCGCCGACGTAATTTCTGCCAATAAAGGCATACGTTACTGTTGCCATGCCTGCCGGGAGGTTGAGAAGGAAATGTTATCCTTCATGCGGCAGACCAGGGGCGGATTTAATGAACTTAGGGTCCATTTTCGCAAAGCGAACGACCTGTTCACAGCGCTGGACGCTCAATTTAACGGGATGAAGCTGTTAAGTGAGTCGCCAAAGCGCAAAAAATCAGCTTCTGGTCGGCAGCAATTGGGTGAGCCCCAGCAACCTACGATCTGGCATACCCCCTCGGCCCAGCCCCCGGCACCGACACCAACTCCGATGGTGTTGAGATCGGGAACGGCGAAAGATTCGGCAATCGAACGTGCCGGGAATGAAATGGCAGCAGCTCCGCCCGTTTTATTAGTTGAGTCCGCTGCGGAGTCTCAATCACTGACACCGCAGACTTCAAAAAAAATCTCAGCTATCCCACAGGGCAAAAAAAGAGCCGTTCAAATGGCTGAAGTCGGTAATGTTCCTTTACCAAAAACCCTCACCGCTATTCCACCATTAAAAACAATATTTGTTTCTCGGCTTGCCCCTGACCTTGCATCTGAAGATGTACAAGCTCATATACAGAGCAAAATACAAGCCAATAATGTGAAAATAGAAAAATTCAACTTTTCATACCCCAGAGACATCTCATCTTTCAAGATAAGTGTCTCCTTCGATCTTTTTGACACAATTTGTTCTGGTGACTTCTGGCCTGAGCACGCTGTAGTCAAGGAGTACGAGGTAAAAATAAAGAAAAAACGGCCTTCACGGCCGGCACAAACCACAGCGACCGCAGGCGTCACGGCAGTGCCAAAAAACTAAATACCTCCCTCCTACTTTCCTATCAGAATACTAGAGGCTTACGCAGCAAGCTCTCTAAATTGTATTCTGATAGTCTTTCGTTTGCATCCCAGGTGATTGTGTTTACCGAAACCTGGTTAAAGCCGGAGATTTTCAGCTCCGAAATTTTCCCAGGTAAGTACACAACTTATAGAGTAGACCGTCTTTCCCAGCGAGGAGGTGGAGTTTTGATCGCCGTTGACTCCACCCTTAGTTCCGAACTGGTTCAAATAGATGATCTCACAGGTATTGAATTTATCTGTGTAAAACTATCATTTCCAGGTAGTTTTATCTATATAACCTGTTCTTACGTTCCTCCATCTGCTGAAGAGCCCATTTATTGGAAACACCTTTCGGCAATTCAGGCTGTTGCCAACAGGCTTTCAGATAGAGACCAACTAATAACTCTAGGAGACTTCAATATACCTGGAGCTCGTTGGTCATCAGATGGTACGTCAAATGTCCTCCAAACTGCGGTACTGCATGACCTCATAGATGGTTTGCTTGACATTTCGTTGTCCCAAGTTAACCATGTCGTAAATTCTTTAAATCGCCTACTAGATCTGTGTTTCGTCTCTGATCCTGTAGGTGTAAACTTAACAAGAGTCGATCCATTGACGCTTCCCGAAGACCCTTACCATCCTACTTTCGAAGTGACCATCGATTTGGGGACTGTCGTAAAGACTAAACCTGATTTGAGTTGCTCAGCAACTAAAGTTCGCTGCTTCCGTAAAGCAAATTTTCAAAGGCTAGATATCTTGATTTCCCAATTTAATTGGTCTGAACTTTACAGATGTACTGACATGGCGTCCGCCGTGGATATTTTTTACAGTGCCATGAATTCGTTCTTTGCATTGTGTGTTCCTTTAGCCTATCCGTCGGTTTCTAGTAAACCACCTTGGTTCACCAAAGAGCTGACACGCCTAAAAAACGTTAAGTCTAGGCTTTATAATCGCTATAAACGCACCGGATCTCCCACTGTTCATTCAAGATATCTTAGTGCTCGGTCGAATTTCACCGTGCTAAATGCGCAATGTTATAAAAGTTATTTAACTCGCTGTAGGGTTCAGTTCACGCAGGACCCGAAACAGTTTTATAACTTTGTTAACACTAAGCGAAAACCCAATTTACATCCTTCATCGCTTTCGTTCAGAAACGCTACAGCAAACTCTGATCAGGCCATCGCCGATCTCTTTGCCGAGTTTTTCAAAACTACGTATTGTTCCTCGAATAGCTCAGATCAGACTTACTCTTTTGATTTGCCCAAGTCGAACCTAATTTTCAGTCCCATTTTAACCGAAAGCTCCCTTAGTTCGGATCTTCATCGTGTAAAACCAGTTTACTCACCGGGTCCCGATGGAATACCAGGCTGCGTGCTCAAGTATTGTGCCGGAGCTCTGTGCAATCCCCTTTTGAAATTGTTTACCTTATCTTTAGAAACCTCAGAATTTCCCCTTATTTGGAAGGAATCATTTATCATTCCTCTCCACAAAAAAGGTAGCAAATCGGACGCCAGCAACTATAGAGGAATCTCTAAGTTGTCGGCAATTCCAAAACTTTTCGAGAATGTAATTACTCCCCACTTGCAGCATTTATGCAGATCCGTAATTTCACCATGTCAGCATGGTTTTATGAGGCGAAGATCGACCACTACAAATCTTCTGGAACTCACCTCTTTCGTTATTAGAGGTTTCCAACGTAACTTTCAAACCGACGTGATTTACACAGACTTCAGTAAAGCCTTTGACTCGGTTAATCACTCTCTTCTTGTAAGGAAGCTTGACTTAATCGGGTTTCCTGTCGATCTACTTAAATGGATTTTGAGCTATTTGAGTGACAGAACTCAAAAGGTTCTGTTTAAAAATGCTCTATCCAAATTCCTCAGAGTCACTTCTGGCGTCCCGCAGGGTAGCCACCTCGGCCCGCTGCTATTTACATTGTTTATCAATGACCTCCCGCTGGTTCTAACGAATTCTAGAGTACTTATGTACGCTGATGACGTTAAGCTATGCTTGCAGTATAAGGACAGCTCTTGCCAGTCAGACCTGCAATCGGATCTTAATAACTTTCAAGCATGGTGTCGTGCTAATTTATTACATCTCAACAGCTCTAAATGCAAGCTGATGACATTTTCACGTGTCACTCCCCAGTTTGCCACTTATATGCTAAATGATTGTGCTCTTGAAAGAATATCTCTTGTTGATGATTTAGGCGTTCGCTTAGACCCTAAACTTTCGTTCTCTGAACATATTTCGTGCACGGTTAATAAGGCCAGAGGCATGCTAGGTTTTATTAAGAGGTGGTCGAAGGAATTCGATTCCCCTTATATAACGAAGACCCTTTTTACTTCATTAGTTCGCCCTATATTGGAGTATGGTTCATGCGTCTGGAGTCCTCAATTCGGAATCCATATTAACCGTATTGAATCTGTACAAAAGAACTTTTTACTTTTCGCCCTCCGTGGCCTACCTTGGGATGCTGATGAGAGGCTACCGTCCTATACAAGTAGACTCCTATTAATTAACTTACCCTCCCTAGCTAACCGTAGAACAATGCTTGGTGTCGTATTCCTTCATAACCTTATAAATGGTGTGGTTGAGAGCCCCTTTCTTTTAGGGCAACTTAACTTCCACGTTCCCCGACTAACATCTAGAACCTTTATCCCTTTAGTAGTAAATCACTGTAGGCGGGAGTTTGAAGTACATGAACCCTTTAGGGTTTTATGTACGGATTACAACCGCCTCTCTGATATTATAATTCGTAGCGATAACCCTTCTATATTAAAAACCTTAATACTTGTAGAGTTAGCTCGTAGTGTAGCACCGTAGTCTAATTTTGCATGCGTTTCTTTTTATTTTACCTATTTATTTATTCTTGCATGACTTGTAGTAGTTATCTCGTAGAGTAGCACTTATTTTGCATGCGTTTTTATTTTTATTTATTTATTTTTTTTTTTTTTTTTTTTTATTTTTTATATTTTGTTTATTTATTAAATTATGGTTATGGTTATATATTTTTATTATTAGATCATTATTTTGCATGTGTTTTTATTTATTTATATATTTATAGTTTATTATATTATCTCCTAATGTTTCCTCGTACATTTCGTCTGTCCTTCTAACGCGTCTATCTAGTTCGCGATTCGTGCCGTACGTCACACGGCTGCGCCCCTCGGTCGGTTGGGCGGGAGGTGGATGCGGGACCCCGCGCGAAAAAAAAAAAAAAAAAAAAGAAACCATACAGCTAACTACAGAGGCTGTGAGGTCTACAAGGAGCTGAAGAGTCGCATGCGAAGAGCGACAGCTACACGCCAACAAAATACACAAAATGTGTATTTTAATTCAAAAACTACTCCAGATGTATTTTTTGCCAAAGCAGCCAGATCTTCTTTTGGTCCGCTAAATGCCCCCACGGGCATCTCCTACGCCGAAGCTCTACGGACAGGTATGCAAAATCCACTCCCCTCAAACTCAGTAAATGCTCAGCAGGCCCCAGAGCAGCCACAAAACAACATGGAATCCATGATGGTGACCATGCAACAAAGCATGATGGAACTCATGTCATTTATGAAAACGACCATGCAAACGCTCGTCCAGAATCAGAATATGGTGATACAACTGCTCGTAGCACAACAGTCAAAATAATCAATGTCCAATCTACGTATATCCACGTGGAATGCCAATGGCGTCTCACGGCATAAACTTGAACTAACACAATTTCTAAACGAAAACCACATCGACGGCATGCTACTGGTTGAAACGCACCTCACAAGCAGATACAACTTTCATATAAGAGGTTATACCTTCTACCGCACAGATCATGCAGATGGTAAAGCCCACGACGGGACCGGCATCCTTATCAGAGAACGCATCAAACACCACTTCCACCAAAGGTTTGCAACAAATTACCTGCAAGCTACGTCCATTAAAGTGCAGTCAGGTAACGGCAACCTTTGCATTGCTGCTGTCTACTGCCCACCTCGCTTTACAATCTCTGAAGGTCAATTCATGGATTTTTACAACTCACTTGGAGATCGATTTATAGCTGCAGGAGATTACAACGCCAAGCATACGCATTGGGGATCCCGCCTCGTGACCCCCAAGGGAAGACAACTGTACAACGCTCTCATCAATGTGAGAAATAAGCTGGACTACGTTTCCCCTGGTAGCTCCACATATTGGCCAGCAGACCCCAGAAAGATACCCGATCTAATTGACTTCGCGGTGACAAAAAACATCCCACGAAATTTAATAAACGCCAAGGCCCTTCCAGACCTTTCTTCAGATCACTCGCCGCTGTTGATAACCCTCCTTCAAAGCCCAGAAACTACGGATCGCCCCTATAGGCTGACGTCGCACAAAACCAATTGGATGAAATACAAAAAGTATGTGAGTTCCCACATTGAGCTAGCCCCCCAGCTCAATACTGAAACCGACATCGACTCCTCCACCTCCGCACTGGAAGAGGTACTTGTGACTGCAGCCAGAATCTGTAATGGACCCATATAAAAACTTTTTAGTATTTTTTTTTTTAAATTAAAATGATACGCGCCTAAAAATAGTAGCGATAATTAGTATCGACCTCTTATCTGGCAACGTCTTAAAAATGACAGTTAAAACCACCAGCTGGTGAATACCGAAGTGCAAATCGGTGAAGGGTTCTTCGGGTCTCCAGCTTCTGGCTTCGATCTTTTCTATTGGAGTCGTCAAGCTGAGAAGTTGGTCCCGAACCCAGCAGGGAAAATATACAAGAGAGCATATGCACATGTGCTCCGGACCCTAATCCCACTGCTATTTCGGCATCGGTTGAAAAAGGCCATCAACAAACGCCAATCTACCGGCTGCCAAAGATTGCCGTGTCGGCAAGGTAAATATTTTTTATAAAAAAAATGTCCAAGCCGATCGACATATAATAATATTTTCGTTGCACGTGTAGGTCACGCTTATTTTCTTCGACTACACGGCGAGAAATCGCTAGGTCGATTGAGCAGAAAAAAATACAAGAAAAGGAAGCACTGGGTAAATATTTCTAAAAAATTCCTGGGCTCGTTTGCACAACATTAATTATTTAATTCCTGTAGCTAAACGAGGCAGCAGACCAGATTGGTTACGCTATTCCGCTCTGGCCAAAAAAGGCGGCTGGAGCAGCTATCTCTGCTGGGGAAAATTCATTTGGAGTTCGCAGCAGCTTGGAGCAGAGAAAAACCCACAAAAAGTGACCCAAAAATAAACGTGAAAAAACAGTGCAGATTAAAAAAAAAAGAAATTTAAAAATTAAAAACCCTTAAAATCTAGTGACAAATTAAAAGTTAACGAAGACGAGGAAATGGGTTAAAACAACTCATAAAATACACGACTATTTAAAATGTAAAATCTTCAAAACCCGACCTCAAAGCGAAAAAAAAAACATACAGAATAGTGTAAATACATATATATATAAATATAAATATATAAATCTTATTTTTTTTATTAAATACCAATAGAGTTAAACCCTCTCGAAACATCATCATTATTGCCAAATTATGAAATGAATTATTATGAAGTGTCTCAAATCCGATAAGAAATATAAAATTTAAAATAGGCATGTAAAAGATGTAAACGGGGTAAAAACAATGACAGTGGTAGTGATGGTGATGCATATGAGCAGTCAATATGATAGGAAAAAAAACAAGAGCGTGAGCTTAGCAAATCCAACTAAAATCGTACAGTGCAATAAAAAGTTTCGTTGCCAGTAAGAATATAAAAAATTTTACAACTAAACAAAAAACTAAAACACAGGAAAATAAAAAAAATAATATGTAGTATAATTAATATCAAATATGAAAACGTAACTGAAAAAAAAAATTTAAAAAACTTCTACAAATTTTAAAAATTAAAAAAAAAAAAAAAAAAAAACAAAACAAACAAACAAATTAAGATCATGCGGCTATATTTATAATTTTTAATTTTCCCCTAATACACACCAAAACCTCATCGACAAGAAGGCCTTCTTCGAGAACAAAAAAGTGGGTGAGTGAACACAGAAAACAACTTATGTCGCCCAGTGTAAAGGCTGATTACCGGCTTTAATGCTTATCAGCATCGATTGATTTTTGTTATTTTGCCAATTACTCTTTTTATTCTAATTCATGTTATCATCGTAACTTTAAAGCATTTAAATGTAAAGCCAAAACATGCGCTACACTGAGAAAATTAAAACCTAATTATTTTGTTATTTTACATATACATATTTTCTTGTTTCAGCAATAGAAACTGTTTTATTGTAATTGTGCGATGTAGGTTGTTGAAGCTAAACAAAAAATCGAATAATAAATAAATAAAATTATGTAGACCCAAAACAACAAAAAAAAAACAACAAAAAATAAAAACAATTAAATGGGCATAGTTAGATTTTAATAATATTTTATAGCATCATAATTAGGCACCACCTTATCATTATCATTGTTTTAAACGAAACAAATTAGAATTATAATGACACTGAAAATTTTTTTTTTTAAATGATTAAATAAATAATTATATTAACCATAAGTAAATAAAATAGGCTATGTAATGATAGGGTATAGAAATTAATAAATAAATAAATTAGGCCTTGAAATGTACGCAGAAACATCATTATATTAGGATTTTGTTTATTATTGTGAATTTGGAGATATGTACACTGAAAAATATGGAAAAGGAATTTTTGTTTGATTATTAAAAATTATTATAATGATGATGAATTTTTAAGTTTTCTTACTTATGGCATGGGAGACTAACAAACTGATGTATACGTAAATACTTTTGGGGTCTTTCGCTAACGATTACAAGAAGGACCATGGTTGGGAGGGTAAAGATATAGGGTGTGGCGAACAACAGCCAAGGCCACCCCTGCAGGCTCAAAAATTAATTCGTGCTTTCTCGTTTCTCAATTTTTTTTTGCAGTTTAGTTTTTCCTGGTTTCATATATTACTAATTATGAGACCATTGTTTTGTGTGTTGGTTTCGAATGAGGATCGTCTCATTGTGTAGATTCAGGAGGGACTCTATAATAAAACCTTTGACGTAACAATCCTTATCCACAGCAAAAACCCCCCCACATCTCCCGCTAGAGCTAGGAATCAATGGGTCCCGCTCAGCTGATGGTTAAGGGTCGACAAGCCTGAATGTGGTTAGCACTCGGAGGTATGATCGAGAACAACGATACCCTGATTATGTTTTCCCCTTTCAACGGCGTAAATTACGTCACATAGATTTTTGGCGCCCAACGTGTGGGGCAAGTGCGTTTACGGTACATATATTTTGGCCCAGCAGGCAGGTGCGAACAGCACTTCGATTTTCCGTGCAGTCGCTAATGCTAAAAGGCAGGTGCTTAAATATTTGTTTTGTATAGGTACTAACCCCTGATTATTGAAAGTGTAAATCAAGCTTTAGTAAGTTTTAAATAGACTATTGGAAAGCGATCCATTATTAGCGAGTGCTGATAGGCATCGATCGTAGAAATTTAATTCTGAAAAAGAAAATTCTTTGGAATAAAATAGCTTGCAACCAAATAACATCAACGTGTGATCTAACGAGTGACAAAGTTGAAACGAAATCGTTTTTCGCTTTAGCCTTGGTAATTTGTGAGAACAGTATCGGGTTGTTACAACAGTCATAATCTGAAAGCTCTTTGTCTTTGATGAGATTTTTATTACCATTATGAAAGTAGTCAAGAAAACTGATTGATTTTGTTATACATCTTTGGAAATCGAGTTTTTGAGTATTCGGAAACTTTCGACCGAGATTGTTAATTATTCTGATAGCAAGCTACCTGTATAGCTTGCTATCAGAATAATTAACAACTTGAGTTAAGTAAGAGAAAGTCTTAATCCAATGTGTTCTATTGTGTGATCATTGTTGGAAAACGAACTAGAGGTAAGCTACTGGAATACAATATAAATGCATTTGTGTTTTATTGTCCGTAGAAAACTGTACAGTAAAGTAGATAATGGAGGTCATGCACATGAATTACATTTACTAATTGCAATAGCCCAATTTAAATAAATTCATAAAGCACAGAATTAGTAGAAAGCCCAGAAATATTCATCTTTTGTTTAGGTCTCCCTGAAAACGCCATAAGAAAAAAAAAATTGTTAAGTATGCCACTTGAACACAGCTTTGAGTCAGGAAAAACTCAGCATCAAGCAGATTCGGCAGCAAATATCTGTCTTATTTGCGAAGAAATTATGTTAAATACACAACCTTGTGTTATAACGCAATGTAATCACATTTTTCATAAGCAATGTTTGGAAACACATGTACCAGTACATAAAGAGTGTCCTTGCTGCTTAAAAGCAGTACAGCCAAAAGATTGGAAAGTAGTTTTAGGTAGCCATTCACCGAATGCAAGGAGCGCGGTCAACAACCCTCCAAAAAGAGTCGTTGCAACAGGTTCTCGTCCGTGTACTCGGTCGTTAGCACATCAACTAGAAGCAATTGCACAACCGGCACCAACGGAAGCCGAGGTTCTGGTCAGAGTTCACGACCAGTCTAATTTATCAAATTCAGAAAACCAACATACACCAGGAAGTACGCCTACGAATCAAGAAGTTAGGGCAAGATCAGATCAAGTCGCCAACGCAACAGTTAGACGAGGTCGCCCTCCTAGGCAAAGAAGACAGAATAATCCGCCAGTAGCCAATAGTGTACCGCGAGCGGAGATAGAATCTATCGTTCGAGAGACAGTGACTCGGGTTTTGTCATCCATGTCAGGAAGTGGGAGCCTTGCACCGCCACCCGGACAAGTAGCTGAACATGCAAGTCCAGGTACACTTCGAAGTTATAGGTCCGCAAATGGTATGCATATGCATACTCTTGGTCCACATAAAATCGCAGATGTTCTTCAGAAATGGGGAGTAAGGTTTGATGGAACAGTAGAGGGATTATCGGTAGAGGAATTTCTATACCGAGTGAAGATTTTGACAGTTGAACATTTTGACGGTGATCTAGAAATGATCAGCCGAAATATTCATCATCTTTTAATTGGTAAAGCTAGTAGTTGGTTCTGGAGGTACCATAAAAGGGTTCAAACATTCAACTGGAGAGAATTTTGCGCTGCTTTTCGAGAACAATATCGTGAGAGCAGAACAGCAACAGAGTTACGTGAACAAATTCGCTCCCGGAAGCAAAAGCCAGGAGAATCGTTCGATACGTTTTATGAGAGTGTTTGTAAGCTCATGGATAGATTATCAGTGAGTTTTGCAGAAGACGAGCTAGTAGAGATGATACAGGGAAATCTACTGATCGACATGAAAGAGAGATTGTTATTTGAAAACATTTCATCTATTTCCGAGTTACGAAGGTTGGTTCATAAGCGAGAGAATTTTCTTAGGGAAGCAGGCCGAGTGCGGTCATCACAAACTAAGCCCGGACCATATCGCGTATACGCGGTGGAGGACAATCAACTCAGTGAGACTCAGGAATGTGAGGATGATAACGAAATTGCAGCAATTCAACGCACAACTCCTTTGTTGTGTTGGAATTGTGAGGCTCCCGGTCACATATGGGAAAATTGCTTGGCCGAGAGACGTATTTTTTGTTATGGTTGCGGAGCCCCGCAAATATATAAACCCAATTGCCAAAACTGCAAGCGAAAGGCGGAAAACCGGCAAGGGGGGGCATCCAATCCAGGAAGGGTGTCCCAGAAGTAGAAGATAGCTCAAGAACAGAGGTTGAAAAGGTTAAAATCTTAGAAAGTAAGTTAGATCAAAAGTCGAATCCTGAAGTTAATATATCATTTAAGCCCTATCATGAGAGGTTAAGAAACTATTATCTAGTAAGAGAACGAATTTTTGCTGGACTCGTGAAAAAGAGTAGACGGAATACTCTCAGGATGCGAAATTACTATCGTTCGTTAATAAAGAAGAAAACTATGATTGTGTCAACTGTTTTTCAAAACAACATTAATCGTCGTAGTTATGCCAGCGTAGCATTCTTGGATTTTTCTGAACTAGGTTTGCTTGACACGGGGGCCAACATAAGTTGTATTGGTTCATCCCTAGCGCTTACGGACTTTTCGAAGTATCCCAATTTTAAGTCAATTTTGTCTCAAGTCTGAACCGCTGACGCCAAGTCTCACCAAGTTCTAGGAAGTCTGAAAGTAAAAATGCAGTATCAAAATAAAGAGAAAGATGTAGAACTATTCATAATCCCGTCTATAGCCCAGAGGTTAATATTAGGTATAGATTTCTGGCGAGCTTTCGAGTTAGCTCCCGGGATCATTAGTTCTATATTGAATGAGGAAATAGAAGAAAGTGAAGAGGAGGAAAAATACCCATTAACAGTAAAAGAAAAACAGCAACTTGAGGCTGTTAAGGAGCTATTTCCGAATTTTGAAAAACAAGGATTAGGTCGCACTGCCCTGATTAAGCATAGTATCGACATAGGAGAAAACAAGCCTGTGAAACAGCGTTATTATCCGGTGAGCCCAGCTGTCGAAAAGCTTATGTATACGGAAATTGACCGCATGCTTAGCCTCGGAGTGATCGAACCTTCGCAAAGTGCGTGGAGTTCTCCAATGCGGCTGGTGGTAAAGCCAAACAAAGTTCGTTTATGCCTTGACGCACGGAAACTAAACGATGCTACTAAAAAAGATGCTTACCCACTGCAAAGCATCGAAGGCATATTTGCTCGTTTGCCAAAAGCAAATATGATTTCGAAACTGGATCTTAAAGATGCCTACTGGCAAATCGAGTTGACAGAGGAAGCGAAACCATTGACTGCATTTACAGTTCCAGGTCGAGCATTATATCAGTTTACGGTCATGCCTTTTGGCTTATGTAATGCTCCCTCGACGATGTCCCGGCTAATGGATGACTTAATTCCGCCAGATTTACGTCATTGCGTTTTCGGATATCTCGACGACCTATGCATTGTCTCAGAAGATTTTGCGTCACATTTAGCAGTGCGTATTGCAGACCAATTCAAAAAAGCTAACTTAACTCTAAACATAAAGAAAAGTCACTTTTGCGTTACTAAGGTGAATTATCTAGGGTATGTGATCGGAAGTGGTGGAATAGCCACTGACCCGGAAAAAATATCTTGTGTAATTAACTGGCCCACACCGAAAAATTTGAAACAAGTGAGAGGTTTTCTCGGTGTATGTGGTTGGTACAGGCGATTTATAAAAGACTTTGCAGAAATCACCTGTCCTATTACAGAAGTCTTAAAAACAAGAAAATGTTTTAAGTGGTCTCCGGAAGCCCAGGACGCCATGGAGAAATTGAAACAGTTGCTAACGTCAGCGCCTGTGTTACAAAATGCGGATTTTTCCCGTAAATTTGTTGTACACTGTGATGCTAGTGATTACGGCATTGGTGCTGTGTTGGTACAAGTATCTGATAGCGGAGAGGAAAGACCATTGGCATTTATGTCCAAAAAACTCTCGAAATCGCAACGAAACTACAGTGTTACGGAACGCGAATGTCTGGCAGTGATATTAGCGATCGAAAAATTCCGGTGCTATTTAGAATTACAACCATTTGAAGTAGTGACAGATCACTCAAGCCTTCTCTGGCTTATGCGACAGCAGAATGTATCTGGCAGATTAGCCCGTTGGATTTTTAGATTGCAAGCTTTTAAATTCACTATTTCACATCGTAAAGGGAAAGATCATATTGTTCCTGATGCGTTATCTCGCATTTGTGACCCAGAAATCGATAGTGTGGAATGGATAGGTCCCGAAATTGATTTAGAATCGTCATCCTTCCTAGACCCTGATTACATACAGCTCAAGGAAACAATAGAAGCAAATAGAGAAAAGTTCCCGGATCTGCGAACGGCAGACCGATTTGTGTACATACGCACCGAACACCCCAGCCCAGCAGCCCAGGACTCCGACTGTTGGAAGTTGTGGGTGCCGGAGGCAATACGAGTAGAGGCGATCCGCCAAGCGCATGACTGCGTTATATCTGCGCACGGGGGAATGCAGAAAACAATTGAACGTTTGCGAAGACACTTGTTTTGGCCAGGTTTGTCCAAACAAGTTCGAGAATACGTTCGCGAGTGCGATGTTTGCAAAGAGACTAAAGCCCCGAACACAACATTACGGCCTCCCATGGGTCAGCAAAGTGTTTCGTGCAGGCCGTTTCAAAAACTGTATGTTGACGTATTAGGTCCTTACCCGCGAAGTAAGAAAGGTCACATAGGGTTACTTATTGTCCTTGATCACTTCAGTCGTTACCATTGGTTGTGTCCTCTAAAAAAATTTACCTCTTCCGCGATACTAGATTTTCTGCGAAATCGAATTTTTGCTGAATTTGGAACACCCGAGATCCTCGTAAGCGACAATGGATCTCAATTCAAGTCTAATGAGTTTGAAGCCTTTTTAACAAAGTTTGGAATCAAGCACACGCTTACCGCGTTATATTCTCCTCAGAGCAACGCGGCGGAGAGGGTAAATCGCTCCTTATTGGCTGCGATACGATCCTATCTGCGAGCAGATCAAACCGAATGGGATTCTAATTTAACTAGCATTTCATCGGCATTGCGATCCTCGCTGCACCAAGCCCTTGGCTGCTCACCTTACAAGGCTTTATTTGGTTTCAATATGGTAAATCATGAAAGTGATTATAAGTTGTTGAGAAAGCTATCTCTCTTAGAAGAATCTCCGCTTTTGAATTGTCAGGATAAACTTCATTGGTTCATTGGAGAGGAGATAAAGCAAAATAGCCGCACGGCTTATGAGCGTAATGCGACGCAATACAACTTGCGATCCAGGCCGGTCTCGTACAAAGAAGGCCAAGAGGTGTTTAAACGCAACTTTTACCTGAGTAATTTCTCTAAGAATTTCAATAAGAAATTAGGGCCGCAGTTTTCCAAATGTCGAGTGAAGAAAAAAGTAGGAACAGCTTATTACTTGCTAGAAACATTGCAAGGCAAAGAAATCGGTACATATCACGCCAAGGATCTTCGAAGCTAATTCCAGCTAATCGTGCCTCGGAGCCTCGTTAGATTATCTGGTGGTGTAATGGACCCATATAAAAACTTTTTAGTATTTTTTTTTTGAAATTAAAATGATACGCGCCTAAAAATAGTAGCGATAATTAGTATCGACCTCTTATCTGGCAACGTCTTAAAAATGACAGTTGAAACCACCAGCTGGTGAATACCGAAGTGCAAATCGGTGAAGGGTTCTTCGGGTCTCCAGCTTCTGGCTTCGATCTTTTCTATTGGAGTCGTCAAGCTGAGAAGTTGGTCCCGAACTCAGCAGGGAAAATATACAAGAGAGCATATGCACATGTGCTCCGGACCCTAATCCCACAGCTATTTCGGCATCGGTTGAAAAGGCCATCAACAAACGCCAATCTACCGGCTGCCAAAGATTGCCGTGTCGGCAAGGTAAATATTTTTTTAAAAAAAATGTCCAAGCCGATCGACATATAATAATATTTTCGTTGCACGTGTAGGTCACGCTTATTTTCTTCGACTACACGACGAGAAATCGCTAGGTCGATTGAGCAGAAAAAAATACAAGAAAAGGAAGCACTGGGTAAATATTTCTAAAAAATTCCTGGGCTCGTTTGCACAACATTAATTATTTAATTCCTGTAGCTAAACGAGACAGCAGAGCAGATTGGTTACGCTATTCCGCTCTGGCCAAAAAAGGCGGCTGGAGCAGCTATATCTGCTGGGGAAAATTCATTTGGAGTTCGCAGCAGCTTGGAGCAGAGAAAAACCCACAAAAAGTGACCCAAAAATAAACGTGAAAAAACAGTGCAGATTAAAAAAAAAAGAAATTTAAAAATTAAAAACCCTTAAAATCTAGTGACAAATTAAAAGTTAACGAAGACGAGGAAATGGGTTAAAACAACTCATAAAATACACGACTATTTAAAATGTAAAATCTTCAAAACCCGACCTCAAAGCGAAAAAAAAAAAACATACAGAATAGTGACTAGCTTTCAAAGTGTTCGGACGTGCCAATTTCGCTATCGTTATGTTGTGTGCCGAGTGTAACTTAGAAGTTTCGGCATCCCAGCTTCGCTCCACTGAGGCTGTTCGTTGCGCCTCTCTTTGCCGTCGGGTATTTCATGCTGCCTGTGTTGATTTGCCTGCCGATGCAATCAAACTCTTACTTAATCCAAATATACTGTGGCAGTGCGATGGCTGTGTTGTAGCCAATGACTCACACTCAAAAATTGATGAACTTGATTCTAAAATCAAAAATCTAGAGTGTTTGTACCAGCATCTAAACTCTAAATTTTCGGAAGCTTTTCCTACCAAAGGGGACTCGATTGAACACACCAACAATGTCACCGTCAGGCCTAGCCATAGGCAAGCTGCTAATGCAACAGTAGCTCCTCAATCCTATGCCGCCGCTGCTTCTTCATCGTCGTTCCAGGGCCAAGGTCTACGACCCCCGAATGCTGAGAGAGACGGTTTTGTAAAAGTTCCACATAGGAAGAGGAAGAACAATAACAATAACAAAAAAACCATCGTTGGAGTTGCATCGGCTTCGGACTCTCTCCAAGTCTTACCAATCGTCAAATACCTACATGCCGGGAAATTCAAAGCGACTACGGAGCCGGAGGCTGTTTTAAACTATGTCTCTTCAAAATTAAATGTTGATGCCAAAGCATTTTCCTGCATCAAGCTTATAAAAAAAGACGTAGACATATCTACTTTAAAATTCGTCAACTTCAAACTCGGCGTTCCTGACCAACATTATAATGATGTCTTTAGTAATGAGTTTTGGCCTTGCTCTGTTAAGGTCAAAAGGTTTATCCATAGGGAGAGGACAAATAAAGAGGATACCATTATAGAGCTGGCTGGACCTTCAAGATCTTCAACCCCAACTCTTTCGGCAAAAAACTCCCAGTGATCGACGCCGCTGGCGTCGATGTTCTCTCGGATCTTCTTCCGCATTCCCTTCCCCGCTATAACCAGGCGCTCTGGCTTAGGCCAAAGACCCCACAGCAGCTTCATCACCCTCTTCACCTGCACTCTTCATCCACTGCCCGGCTCCCATTGCACCAACAACAACAACAGATGGGTATTGCGCTGTCCCTTTTGTGCGTTATTCTCCAACGGCTTGGTTCGATTGACGCCTGCTCATGTGGGCTCTTGGCAGCTATGCTTTCGCTCCCGCTGCTACAACAACTCTTGCTGATGTTGTTGTCTTCATCGTCTGCTGTGCGGCTGTATGCTGCGCAGTGCTCGGGTTCGCCGTTGGATCTTCGGGTTATGCTGTGTGCTGGCGGTACTGATACTCTTAAGTTGACTACGACTTTGGATTGCTCCCTTAAGGCTCTTCTTGGATTTGCATTCCCATCTTTGCTGGCTGAGCGCAGCTTATGGTACCAACAACAACAGCTGTGGCCGTCTGACGTCGATGTTTATGGTTTGGATAGTACACAACCTTATCTGCCTATTGCGGGTCTGTTGGATGCTACAGACAACTCAGTCAAAGTTCGATCCATATCGCTGCTCAAGGCTGCCACTGGATTGGTTGCTTGTGATCTGCGCCCCGCATCATCTATTCCTACACCTGTTGATGTTTTGGCTGCGCTGCCTGCTCATCATGAACCTGCGCCGCCCCTCTCTTCTTCGTACTGCAACAGCTCCAGCCGGAAAGTATTTTTCCAAAATATATCCGGCATGCGAACGAAGACGGACGCTGTTTTTTTGGCATCGTCGCAGTGTGACTTTGATGTTATTATATTAGTTGAAACTTGGCTTAATATGGATTTCTTCGACAATGAATTCTTCGACCCCAATTTATACCAAGTATTCCGAAAGGATCGAGATGCTGCGAAAACACTGTGCTCTAGAGGTGGAGGCGTCCTTATAGCGGTTCGGCGAAGTCTGTGCTGCACATCTATCCGGCTTTGGAATGAGGACTCTATTCTGGATCAACTTTGCGTGTCTCTTGCTGGACCTTTGGAAACCATTTTTCTGGTGGTTTCATATATACCGCCATGCAGCGCATTCGAGCTTTACAAGGCCCACGTGGATAATATCACCCGCATTAGCAATGATCTGGAGGATTCGCAGTTCATCTGTGTCTTTGGCGACTTCAACCTCTCTTCGTTGGTGTGGGTGCATGATGTGGACTCTCAAGTAATGGTTCCCAGTAACCTGCATCTGCCGCATGAAATTTTGGTGATTGATGATCTCTTCAGTATGGGATTGGTCCAAATTAATCATGTATTTAATAAATTAAATAGGCTTCTAGACTTAGTTTTCGTGAGTCAGGACTTACACTTGAACTTAGCGTCTAGTAATAATCCTCTTTCGGATTGTGATGTTCACCACCAGCCTTTATTATTATCAATATCTACGTATATATTCTCTCCAAGTAATTCACCAACATATTCCATGTATATTAACCCTAGTAGTTTAAATTTACTTCGGAATGATATCGCAAATATTAATTGGGTGGAGGTCCTTTCGCATGTTAACTTGGACACTTGCTACGATAACTTTCTCTCATATATTTCAATCATCATTAATAGACATGCGAGAAAAAGGTTCCATGGTTCTTATAAACTGCCCTGGTATACGCCAGGTCTAAAAAAATACAAGAACCTTAGAAATAAATTTTATAAACGTTTTATTGAAAATGGTAACTCTTCAGATTTTGAAAGATACAGGCAGCACAAGCGCGAATTTGAATTCTTAAATAAATTCCTATATAATCAATATATCGCAGATGTGGAACGAAATTTAATTAATAACCCGAAATCATTTTGGCACTTTATTAATTCAAAAAAAGCAACTTCCTCTATTCCTTCTCGAATGTTTTACAATGGCTCAACTGCATCGTCTGATCTTGAAGGGGCAAATTTTTTTTGCCAAGTACTTTGCCTCAAACTTTGAGCCAATTTCTCTATTGAGCGATGATGCAATGCTGCGTTCCATTGCTTCGAGCTCAAACATTGGGCGTTTGCAGGTCTCCGAATCTGACTGTCACCTCGCAGCGGCGAGCTTCAATGACTCGGATAAATTCGATTGTGATGGCCTCTCACCTTTCATTTTAAAAAATTGTATCGGCGCTCTGGCTGAGCCACTTCAAATTATTTTTAATAAATCTCTCATTAGTGGAGTATTTATTCAGAGATGGAAGCTGGCACTAGTTACCCCCATCCTTAAGTCGGGTGTTAAAACTATAGTCTCAAACTACAGACCAATTTCAAAACTTAGCAATGTCTCCAAGATGTTTGAGCGAATTGTGGCTAAACAGCTCGCCTTTCTTGTGGGTAATACTATTATCCCCAATCAGCATGGTTTTATGCCTGGAAGGTCGACTACCACAAATCTTGCGGTATTCCACCATTTCTGCACTAATGCCTTCTTGAGTCACAACCAAGTGGATGTTGTATACACGGATTTTGCTAAAGCGTTTGATAAAGTGAGCCATAATGTGCTATTAGCTAAGCTAAAAAAAATGGGCTTTCACTCATCTATGTTGACCTGGTTAAGTTCCTATCTTAATGGCCGCAGTTATAGAGTGGTATGTAATGGTCATTCCTCGGATCCATATATTGCGACTTCTGGCCTTCCTCAGGGGAGTGCTTTGGGCCCATTTCTTTTCATCCTGTTCATTAACAATATAGAGTCATGCTTTAAAAATGCTGAATTTCTCTTGTTTGCTGATGATTTAAAAATATTCAAATCAGTGAATTCAGATCTTGATTGTGCTAAGCTGCAGGAGGATTTGTATAGAGTTGGGAATTGGTGTTCTTATAATAAGCTGCCTTTGAACCTTGCTAAATGCTTCACTGTTACTTACAGCAAACGGCTTAATAACTCCATGTTTTCCTATTCAATTCAATCTAGTGTGCTGCCCTGCAGAACTGAAGCCTTAGATTTGGGTGTAATGTTTGATGCCAAATTTCTTTTTATTGATCACATTAACTACATTATTCCCAAAGCATATGCAATGTATGGGTTTATACGGCGGAATGCGGTTCAATTTTCAGACCCTTACACCAAACTCAGCCTATTTTTTACATTCGTTAGGTCTAAGGTGGAGTATGCCTCCTTTATATGGAACCCCTCGGCAGCCATACACACAAATCGACTGGAGCGCATACAGAAAAAATTTCTATCCTTTGCCCTCTGCTCCCTTCACTTCCATGATCCCGCTCCTTCTTATTCCGCTAAATGCCGACTAGTGCATTTAGCTTCATTAGAAGATAGAAGAGCAGTGTCAGCTATTATAGTAATTTTTGATATTATTTCTGGAATAATTGATTGCCCCGCTTTACTAAGCCTTGTAAACTTTAGTGTTCCCGGTAGGCAGTTAAGATCAATGGAACCTTTCTCTACTCCGTTTTGTAGAACCAATTATGCCCTTAATGAGCCAATAACCAGGGCTTTATTATATTTTAACAAGCTACCACCCAACATGCGGCTGGACCCAACCTCCCCCAGAGACTTGGTCAAAAGGCAATTATATTTATACTTAGCTCGTAATGTAACTTAGGATTAATTTAAATTTAAAACTTATGTAGCCAGATAAGGAGTCTATCCGTTGGCGAAATAAATAAATAAATAAATAAATAAATAAATATATATATAAATATAAATATATAAATCTTATTTTTTTTATTAAATACCAATAGAGTTAAACCCTCTCGAAACATCATCATTATTGCCAAATTATGAAATGAATTATTATGAAGTGTCTCAAATCCGATAAGAAATATAAAATTTAAAATAGGCATGTAAAAGATGTAAACGGGGTAAAAACAATGACAGTGGTAGTGATGGTGATGCATATGAGCAGTCAATATGATAGGAAAAAAAAAACAAGAGCGTGAGCTTAGCAAATCCAACTAAAATCGTACAGTGCAATAAAAAGTTTCGTTGCCAGTAAGAATATAAAAAATTTTACAACTAAACAAAAAACTAAAACACAGGAAAATAAAAAAAATAATATGTAGTATAATTAATATCAAATATGAAAACGTAACTGAAAAAAAAATTTTAATAACTTCTACATATTTTAAATATTAATCAAAAAAAAAAAAAAACAAAACAAACAAACAAATTAAGATCATGCGGCTATATTTTTAATTTTTAATTTTCCCCTAATACACACCAAAACCTCATCGACAAGAAGGCCTTCTTCGAGAACAACAAAGTGGGTGAGTGAACACAGAAAACAACTTATCTCGCCCAGTGTAAAGACTGATTACCGGCTTTAATGCTTATCAGCATCGATTGATTTTTGTTATTTTGCCAATTCCTCTTTTTATTCTAATTCATGTTATCATCGTAAATTTAAAGCATTTAAATGTAAAGCCAAAACATGCGCTACACTGAGAGAATTTCAACCTAATTATTTTATTTCCTTTACATATACATATTTTCTTGTTTTCAGCAATAGAAACTGTTTTATTGTAATTGTGCGATGTAGGTTGTTGAAGCTAAACAAAAAATCGAATAATAAATAAATAAAATTATGTAGACCCAAAACAACAAAAAAAAAAAAAACAACAAAAATTAAAAACAATTAAATGGGCATAGTTAGATTTTAATAATATTTTATAGCATCATAATTAGGCACCACCTTATCATTATCATTGTTTTAAACGAAACAAATTAGAATTATAATGACACTGAAAAAATTTTTTTTTTAAATGATTAAATAAATAATTATATTAACCAAAAGTAAATAAAATAGGCTATGTAATGATAGGGTATAGAAATTAATAAATAAATAAATTAGGCCTTGAAATGTACGCAGAAACATCATTATATTAGGATTTTGTTTATTATTGTGAATTTGGAGATATGTACACTGAAAAATATGGAAAAGGAATTTTTGTTTGATTATTAAAAATTATTATAATGATGATGAATTTTTAAGTTTTCTTACTTATGGCATGGGAGACTAACAAACTGATGTATACGTAAATACTTTTGGGGTCTTTCGCTAACGATTACAAGAAGGACCATGGTTGGGAGGGTAAAGATATAGGGTGTGGCGAACAACAGCCAAGGCCACCCCTGCAGGCTCAAAAATTAATTCGTGCTTTCTCGTTTCTCAATTTTTTTTTGCAGTTTAGTTTTTCCTGGTTTCATATATTACTAATTATGAGACCATTGTTTTGTGTGTTGGTTTCGAATGAGGATCGTCTCATTGTGTAGATTCAGGAGGGACTCTATAATAAAACCTTTGACGTAACAATCCTTATCCACAGCAAAAACCCCCCCACATCTCCCGCTAGAGCTAGGAATCAATGGGTCCCGCTCAGCTGATGGTTAAGGGTCGACAAGCCTGAATGTGGTTAGCACTCGGAGGTATGATCGAGAACAACGATACCCTGATTATGTTTTCCCCTTTCAACGGCGTAAATTACGACACAAATCTCAACACCACAACAGACGGATGTGCAAAAAATCAAATTCAAAACGAACCAGCAAATTGAACAGCTTATCCAAGAAAGGGTAAAAATAGGGCTGAACCACTAGCAGAAGTCGGTAATGCTGCGTTACCAAAGACCCTCACCGCTATTCCACCATTAAAAACAATATTTGTTTCCCGGCTTGCCCCTGATCTCGCATCGGAAGATGTACTAGCTCATATACGGAGCAAAACCCAAGCCAAAAGTGTGAAAGTGGAAAAATTTAATTTCTCATACCCCAGAGATATCTCATCTTTCAAGATAAGTGTCTCCCTCGATCTTTTTGACACAATTTGTTCTGGTGACTTCTGGCCCGAGCACGCTGTAGTCAAGGAGTACGAGGTAAAGATAAAGAAAAAACGGCCTTCACGGCCGGCACAAACCACAGTGACTGCGGGCGTCACGGCAGTGCCAAAAAACTAAATACCTCCCTCCTACTTTCCTATCAGAATACTAGAGGGTTACGCAGCAAGCTCTCCAAATTATATTCTGATAGCTTTTCGTTTGCATCCCAGGTGATTGTGTTTACCGAAACCTGGTTAAAGCCGGAGATTCTCAGCTCCGAAATTTTTCCGGGTAAGTACACAACTTATAGATTGGACCGTCTTTCCCAGCGGGGTGGTGGAGTTTTAATTGCCGTTGACTCCACCCTTATTTCCGAACTGGTTCAAATTGACGATCTCACAGGTATTGAATTTATCTGTGTAAAACTATCATTTCCAGGTAGTTTTATCTATATAACCTGTTCTTACGTTCCTCCATCTGCTGAAGAGCCCATTTATTGGAAACACCTTTCGGCAATTCAGGCTGTTTCCAACAGGCTTTCAGATAGAGACCAACTAATAACTCTAGGAGACTTCAATATACCTGGAGCTCGTTGGTCATCAGATGGTACGTCAAATGTCCTCCAAACTGCGGTACAGCATGACCTCATAGATGGTTTGCTTGACATTTCGTTGCCCCAAGTTAACCATGTCGTAAATTCTTTAAATCGCCTACTAGATCTGTGTTTCGTCTCTGATCCTGTAGGTGTAAACTTAACAAGAGTCGATCCATTGACGCTTCCCGAAGACCCTTACCATCCTACTTTCGAAGTGACCATCGATTTGGGGACTGTCGTAAAGACTAAACCTGATTTGAGTTGCTCAGCAACTAAAGTTCGCTGCTTCCGTAAAGCAAATTTTCAAAGGCTAGATATCTTGATTTCCCAATTTAATTGGTCTGAACTTTACAGATGTACTGACATGGCGTCCGCCGTGGATATTTTTTACAGTGCCATGAATTCGTTCTTTGCATTGTGTGTTCCTTTAGCCTATCCGTCGGTTTCTAGTAAACCACCTTGGTTCACCAAAGAGCTGACACGCCTAAAAAACGTTAAGTCTAGGCTTTATAATCGCTATAAACGCACCGGATCTCCCAATGTTCATTCAAGATATCTTAGTGCTCGGTCGAATTTCACCGTGCTAAATGCGCAATGTTATAAAAGTTATTTAACTCGCTGTAGGGTTCAGTTCACGCAGGACCCGAAACAGTTTTATAACTTTGTTAACACTAAGCGAAAACCCAATTTACATCCTTCATCGCTTTCGTTCAAGAACGCTACAGCAAACTCTGAGCAGGCCATCGCCGATCTCTTTGCCGAGTTTTTCAAAACTACGTATTGTTGCTCGAATAGCTTAGATCAGACTTACTCTTTTGATTTGCCCAAGTCGAACCTAATTTTCAGTCCTATTTTAACCGAAAGCTCCCTTAGTTCGGATCTTCATCGTGTAAAACCAGTTTACTCACCGGGTCCCGATGGAATACCAGGCTGCGTGCTCAGGTATTGTGCCGGAGCTCTGTGCAATCCACTTCTGAAATTGTTTACCTTATCTTTAGAAACCTCAGAATTTCCCCTTATTTGGAAGGTATCATTCATCATTCCTCTCCACAAAAAAGGTAGCAAATCGGACGCCAGCAACTATAGAGGAATCTCTAAGTTGTCGGCAATTCCAAAACTTTTCGAGAATGTAATTACTCCCCACTTGCAGCATTTATGCAGATCCGTAATTTCACCATGTCAGCATGGTTTTATGAGGCGAAGATCGACCACTACAAATCTCCTGGAACTCACCTCTTTCGTTATTAGAGGTTTCCAACGTAACTTTCAAACCGACGTGATTTACACAGACTTCAGTAAAGCTTTTGACTCGGTTAATCACTCTCTTCTTGTAAGGAAGCTTGACTTAATCGGGTTTCCTGTCGATCTTCTTAAATGGATTTTGAGCTATTTGAGTAACAGAACTCAAAAGGTTCTGTTTAAAAATGCTCTATCCAAATTCCTCAAAGTCACTTCTGGCGTCCCACAGGGTAGCCACCTCGGCCCGCTGCTATTTACATTGTTTATCAATGACCTCCCGCTGGTTCTAACGAATTCTAGAGTACTTATGTACGCTGATGACGTTAAGCTATGCGTGCAGTATAAGGACAGCTCTTGCCAGTCATACCTGCAATCGGATCTTAATAACTTTCAAGCATGGTGTCGTGCTAATTTATTACATCTCAATAACTCTAAATGCAACCTGATGACATTTTCACGTGTCACTCCCCAGTTTGCCACTTATACGCTAAATGATTGCGCTCTTGAAAGAATATCTCTTGTTGATGATTTAGGCGTTCGCTTAGACCCTAAACTTTCGTTCTCTGAACATATTTCGTGCATGGTTAATAAAGCCAAAGGCATGCTCGGTTTTATTAAGAGGTGGTCGAAGGAATTCGATTCCCCTTATATAACGAAGACCCTTTTTACTTCGTTAGTTCGCCCTATATTGGAGTATGGTTCATGCGTCTGGAGTCCTCAATTCGGAATCCATATTAACCGTATTGAATCTGTACAAAAGAACTTTTTACTTTTCGCCAACCAGCACAAAGCATCCCTTATGGAGAGCTCACCCAAATTTAAGCTCACCGGCTGAAACCATCATCCCGATATGAAAGTCATCTGGTTGCTGGGCCCGCAGCGACAAAGACAGAGCCGAAACTTTTGCCTCACATCTCCAGGGCGTTTTCCAGCCGAACCCTGCTGCAAATCCATTTGATCTACCGCAAATCCACACTGAAACGGAATCTACTCCAGCATCATTTCGTCCGAACGAGATAACGAATTGTGCTATTGAGGTCATCTGTAAAATCTTCAATGGGATCATAAGTCTCGGCCATTACCCAACAAAATGGAAAAAATCTATAATTATAATGATACCGAAGACCGGAAAAGACCACACGATTCCGTCATCTTACCGACCAATAAGTCTACTATCATGCTTGTCCAAGTTATTTGAAAAATGCCTACTAAAGCGCATAATCCCTTATCTGCGAGCTCACAACACTATCCCAGCTCATCAATTTGGCTTCAGAGAAAAACATGGAACTATCGAGCAAGTAAACAGAATAACATCAGAAATTCGCAAAGCCTTCGAGCATCGAGAATATTGCAGCGCGATATTTCTCGACGTTTCTCAAGCATTCGACCGAGTCTGGCTCAACGGCCTCATGCACAAAATAAAAACACTCTTGCCGGTATACACACACAAATTACTTGAGTCGTATCTCTACAACAGAGTCTTCGCAGTGAGGTGCAACGCAACAACATCCGGCACCTATTCAATCGAAGCTGGAGTCCCACAAGAAAGTGCACTTGGGCCTACCCTATTTGTTCTATACACAGCGGATATCCCCACAAGCGACCAGCTAACATTATCCACTTTCGCTGATGACACTGCGATCATCAGCCGTTTCAGATGCCCAGTCCGTGCAACAGCCCAGCTCGCCAACCACCTCAAGGTAGTCGAGAAGTGGCTATCTGATTGGCGTATTAAAATAAATGAACAAAAGTGTAAGCACATAACGTTCACCCTCAACAGACAAACATGCCCCCCGCTCTACCTGAACAGCACACTGATCCCCGAAGTCAACGTGGTAACGTACCTGGGCGTCCACCTGGACAGACGCCTAAGATGGCGAAGACATATTGAATGCAAGAAACTTCATCTAAAACTAAAAGCCAGCAGCCTCCACTGGCTCATAAACTCCCGATCGCCCCTGGACTACAAGGTCCTGCTCTACAACTCCACACTAAAGCCATCCACAGGGATCTCGGCATTCCTGCAGTTAAGAACGAAATAGAAAAACAAAAAGCGTCCTACAAGGAAAAACTCTCCACCCATCCAAATCCTTTAGCAAGGGACTTGATACGAGTTTCCAGAAGAAGCCGCCTACTACGTAACGACCATCCAACCCAGCCATAATTATTCAGGGCCATTTACTCTGTACCAGTCTCATGACTGCTAGTTAGGTAGTATTGTAAGATTTGATACACTTATTGTTAGTCTCATAAATGAGTAGATTCAATAAATAAAAGCAAAGCCTAAAAAAAAAATAAAAAAAAAAAATTGTAAATTTGTAAACAAAAAGTTCACAACTCAGCTAATAATTCATGTATCCACTTCAGAATTTGTATTTATATTAGTTTTTACACGGCTAATACATTTGCATGCTCAATTGTAAATTTGTAAACAAAAAGTTCACAACTCAGATAATAGTGCATATATCCACTTCAGAGTTTGTAATTTTATTAGTTTTTACACGGCTAATACATTTGCATACTCAATTGTAAAATTGTAAACAAAAAGTTCACAACTCAGCTAATAATTCATGTATCCACTTCACAATTTGTAATTATATTAGTTTTTACAAGGTTAATACATTTGCATACTCAGGTATAAATTTGTAAACAAAAATTTCACAACTCAGCTAATAATGCCTGAATCCACTTCAGAATTAGTATTATATTAGTTTTTACATGGCTAATACATTTGCATGTTCAATTGTAAAATTGTAAACAAATAGTTCACAACTCAGATAATAGTGCATATATCCACTTCAGAATTTGTAATTATATTAGTTTTTACATGGCTAATACATTTGCATACTCAATTGTAAATTTGTAAACAAAAAGTTCACAACTCAACTAATAATTCATGTATCCACTTCAGAATTTGTATTTATATTAGTTTTTACACGGCTAATACATTTGCATGCTCAATTGTAAATTTGTAAACAAAAAGTTCACAACTCAGATAATAGTGCATATATCCACTTCAGAATTTGTAATTTTATTAGTTTTTACATGGCTAATACATTTGCATACTCAATTGTAAAATTGTAAACAAAAAGTTCACAACTCAGCTAATAATTCATGTATCCACTTCAGAATTTGTAATTATATTAGTTTTTACATGGCTAATACATTTGCATACTCAATTGTAAATTTGTAAACAAAAAGTTCACAACTCAGCTAATAATGCATGTATCCACTTCAGAATTTGTATTTATATTAGTTTTTACTAGGTTAATACATTTGCATACTCAGGTATAAATTTGTAAACAAAAATTTCACACCTCAGCTAATAATGCCTGAATCCACTTCAGAATTTGTATTTATATTAGTTTTTACAAGGCTAAAACATTTGCATACTCAATTGTAAATTTGTAAACAAAAAGTTCACAGCTCAGCTAATAATGCCTGTATCCACTCCAAAATTTGTATTTATATTAGTTTTTACACGGCTAATACATTTGCATGCTCAATTGTAAAATTGTAAACAAAAAGTTCACAACTCAGATAATAGTGAATATATCCATTTCAGAATTTGTAATTATTTTAGTTTTTACATGGCTAATACATTTGCATACTCAATTGTAAATTTGTAAACAAAAAGTTCACAACTCAAATAATAAATTATGTATCCACTTCAGAATTTGTATTTATATTAGTTTTTACACGGCTAATACATTTGCATGCTCAATTGTAAAATTGTAAACAAATAGTTCACAACTCAGATAATAGTGCATATATCCACTTCAGAATTTGTAATTATATTAGTTTTTACATGGCTAATACATTTGCATACTCAGGTATAAATTTGTAAACAAAAATTTCACAACTCAGCTAATAATGCCTGAATCCACTTCTGAATTAGTATTATATTAGTTTTTACACGGCTAATACATTTGCATACTAAATTGTAAATTTGTAAACAAAAAGTTCACAACTCAGCTAATAATGCCTGTATCCACTTCAGAATTTGTATTTATATTAGTTTTTACAAGGCTAATACATTTGCATACTGAATTGTAAATTTGTAAACAAAAAGTGCACAACTCAGCTAATAATGCATGTATCCACTTCAGAATTTGTATTTATATTAGTTTTTACAAGGTTAATACATTTGCATACTCAATTGTAAATTTATATACAAAAAGTTCACAACTCAGCTAATAATGCCTGTATCCACTTCAGAATTTGTATTTATATTAGTTTTTACAAGGCTAATACATTTTCATAATCAATAGTAAATTTATAAACAAAAAGTTCACAACTCAGCTAATAATGCCTGTATCCACTTCAGAATTAGTATTTATATTAGTTTTTATAGTTTTTACAAAGTTAATACATTTGCATACTCAATTGTAAATTTGTAAACAAAAAGTTCACAACTCAGCTAATAATGCCTGTATCCACTTCAGAATTTGTATTTATATTAGTTTTTACAAGGCTAATACATTTGCATACTCAATTGTAAATTTGTAAATAAAAAGTTCACAACTCAGCTAATAATGCATGTATCCATGGTAGAATTTGTACTTATATTAGTTTTTACATGGCTAATACATTTGCATACTCAATTGTAAATTTGTAAACAAAAAGTTCACAGCTCAGCTAATAATGCATATATCCACTTCAGAGTTTGTAATTTTATTAGTTTTTACGTGGCTAATACATTTGCATACTCAATTGTAAAATTGTAAACAAAAAGTTGTAGTAGCCAGCCAGCTAGTCGGTTCCCCCTGGTCTTTCTATGTCAGCCAGACTAGGTTCGTCGGTTGCCCGTCAGGGCTCCCTGGCCTGTGTTCACCGGGTTAAGGGTAACCTAGTGTATAAGGAGATTCGGTTTCGTGCACTTCTAGCATTGCTCTTTGCTAAGCTCGTCGGATTGTCGTGGGTTTTCCTCATCTTCCCTATATACACACTGCACTACGCAAAAGAAAAGTTTTAAGTGCACTAACTGTAATCTACAGTTCAAAACAACAAAGGATATATTCGGATTCTGGAATGCGCGGACGGACCAGTAAGCTAATCAAGAGAACACCAGGAGTAGGGGTGGCTAGCTGTTATTCGCCATCCCTTTCTGTACCCTCCCTGCCATGATAACTCGAGAGATTATGTTTGCGGTTATCCCTTAATCAAAGTTTATTATTATATTATAATTCTAATTCACATTGCGGCAGCATCTAGATCGATCCACGAAAACTAATTCAAATTACTCCAACATATTGGAAAAAGAATCAATCAATCAAAACAAAGTATCGCATAAATTCAATCATATTGGCCTAATGCCCAAAACAATAACAAAGCGTTATCCAATCGCACCTTCTTATCATCTACAAAATCTTATTCGCTCCAAAAATTCTTATCGCTGCTTACGGTGTATTTACTCCTAATCATAATGCTACGAAAATTTACTTTAATTGAATTGTAAAAAAAAATATGTAAATATCAATCGACTAATTATATAGCGTTTCGTTATTTAAATGCACACACAAAAATGTAATATATTTTTAAAGTCAGAAATCAATATGTTTTTTTTCTTTTTTTTTTTTTTTTTATAAGGAGAGATCTCACTTACTCACAAATCCGGTTGAAGCAGGTTCGGTGGGCCCATCGAAGACGCTGTGCTAGATTTAATCAAGAAATGTTGTTAACTTCTGACAAATATTATTTTTGTGTTGCTCAAACGGCCCTAAATTTACATTACTTGAATACAAACAGTATTATTATCAAAAAATTAGATCTACAATTTCAGCACATTGGCTCTGAATCCCTAAACAAAGAAAATTATCTGCAGCACACGTCAACGTTGATTGGCTGCAGCTCTGCACATGGCGATGCCTCCTTGCGGCATGCTCCTCCAGATCTCCTGTTCGATTCACCGCATACGAAGGGTTTGGCATCTTCGCATGCCAGACGAGAGGTCTGTTCTCCTTATTTCATCCCGCTCTGGGATATGGTGCCGCACGTGGCACGTGCGCGTAAAGTGCAGGCTAGCGTCGCCTCACATTCGTCTCCTCCTAGTTACGGCAGCAAAACCAACGGTCAACCGATCGTCGTTGCTTCTGCAGGAGCTCGTAGCTCCTTCTCCTCCTCCTCGCGTTCCTTAGGGTAGCCTAACCCGCATGGGTACTCCGACACCACGCCTGGGATGGATTGGCTGATTGGGAACGGCAGGTCGGATTAAGGTTAAATCCGAACCTTCATGTGGCACACGGTGTCGCGGCCGAAGTGTCGCTCAAAATTTGAGGTTAAGGCCGATGGGGGTTGGGCGTGCTCGCTCGCAGGTCGATTCCAACCTCAAACGTGGCAGTCAGCGCGTGGCACGTCCAAAAGAGTACGGCGGTTGTCGCACTGATCTCGGCCAGCGGCCTCCAAAACGGTCTACCAGCCGGTGACCAACACCCGAGAACTGGCGTAATGCTGCCGCTCTGGCGCTGAAGTTGCCGCCCGACGTATCTTCCGTCTCTTTCCTACACAAAAATATGCACTTAAACACTGCCTTTCATTTGCACTTTTCACGGAAATATTTACCCCTTGTGCTGGGTTCGTTTCTCCGAAACTCCTTCTGCACTGGTGAACTCCTTTTCCTTGGCCAGAAAACACTTTAAAATTTTCGGCCACGCGGTTGAAAATTTTCCACTATTATTACAACGATCAGCAGCGGTTTGCATGCGAACGTTATTAGTGCCAAAAATGAAATGAGCGAGAACTCTGACTCGAGAAGTTAGCTGTACGCAATTGCAGCGTTGCCAAACTTCACCTAACGGAGTGCTTCCAGTCGCTCTTCGCCTTTTCTGTCTTCACACGCATTCGGTGCACACGAGAAAGGGTTAGCGCTATGCCGGTAGGCTGTATGCGAGAGCAGGCCAGATAAACTTCTATCGACGCTCTCCGCTATACTCTACGTTTTGCTTGTGGGCATAGGCGAATTCAAATGTGATTTGCATTTTCGCAATGTTCACAAATTAATTTCCGTATTTCTCATATATTTTATTTTCGGTTTGCGACTGGCCACCACACCACAGTTAACTTTGCAAGAGGTTTAACTCGCAGAAGGGTTAACTGACAAAAACAAAGGTCAGTTGCAAATTCCTTATCTGTGTCATGTTCTGATATCTTTCAGGTGATATACGCCCAAGGACTTGTTCGATTCGTTAGCTAGTTCGTAATACGTCGGGCTGATTTTCTTCGTTATTGATGCTTTGACGAAAACGGGTGCTAGCTTGCTACTGAACTTCTTGCCAGCATTGCTTTGAGCAAAACTGCGAGCGAATACGGTGTCTCCCACTTTCAAATGCACGACTCGACTACGCAAATTGTATACCCTAGCATTTTCTGCATGTGATTCCGAAATCTTCTTTCTAGCTTGCTGTCTCGCTACCTGTAACATGTCGGCTGTTTTTATAGCTACATCGTCAGATAATGAATTCAGATTTCGAAGCAACTCATAATCCTGTCCATTGGCTATCATGTTCTGTCCAAAACAAAGAAAATACGGGGAAAACCCTGTACTCCTATGAATACTTGATCTTAGTGATGCACTTATCGCATCGATATTTAAGTCCCAATTCGTGTGATCCGATCCGATATAAGCTCTGATCGCGGCTAGGATCGACCTATTTACACGCTCGCTTGCATTCGCTTGCGGCGAATAAATTGCTGTACATATCTGTTTAATTCCGAACTTGGTTAGAAACGCTCTGAAATGACCCGATTTAAATTGTGATCCGTTATCGGTCAGTATCGATTCTGGAGTACCGAAGGTGTAAAATACGTGTTTCTCGAGATACTCACAAATCCTTTCAGATGTAAACTTCCGAAGTGGCTGCAAGAAATGGAATTTAGTGCAGTGATCAACTACAATTAAAAGTCCTATGTTCCCTTTCTTTGACCTTGGATATGGACCGAGAAGATCCATGTATAGTCGCTGAAAAGGACGATCAGATGTAACGGGTTTACCCAAAGGTGGTCTAAGAACTTTGTTAGGGCTCTTTGTTGATTTACAAACGCTACAATCTGAGACATAATTACGAATTTGAGTAACCATTCCTGGCCAGAATAGATGACGTCTGATCTTTTCGATCATCTTGTTCATGCCGATGTGAGCAGCATCGGGTGAATCATGTGCTCGCGCTAGTACTTGGTCGATGAGGTTTATTGGAATCCAAAGCTTCCATGACTCGTCTTGCAACACTTCTCCCTTAGCTGGTTCAGTTCTCTTATACACAAATTTGTCCACGACCCTGAGATCAGGAAGACGTGACTGGTTGTCCTGAATCCTTTTTCTCAGTTCGACGTACTGTTCTGAATTGAAATCAACCGAATTCAAGTCGATAATTGGTCCAAGATCCGTTATGCTCGACACTTCTGCCTCTTCGCGTCGCGAAAGCGCGTCAGCTACGACATTTTCAGATCCCTTTCGATGTTTAATCGTAAACGAAAATCCTTGCAGACGAATGGCCCATCTGGCTAGACGTCCTGATAAATCCTTCTGTCGCATTAGCCATTGAAGTGAAGCATGATCGGTAATCACACAGAACTCTTGACCTTCAATGTATGCTCTGAACTTATTGATGCCCTTGATTACAGCTAAGCACTCTAACTCGGTAACCGAATAATTTCGCTGTGCTTTAGACAGTTTTTCAGACATATATGCTATCGGTAGTTCGACTCCCTCCTCGTTTTCTTGAACTAAGACACACCCGAGACCATATAAACTTGCATCGCAAAGCAGTATAAACGGCTTCTTGAAATCTGGTGTTCTCAAAACTGGAGATGAGATTAACTTGGACTTGAGTTGAACAAATGCGTCCTCTGCTTCTTGAGTCCATGTAAGAATTTTGTTCTTCTTAAGCAAATCTGTCAGTGGTACGGCTATTGCGGCATAGTTGTCCACAAAACGTCGGTACCAACCGGCTAACCCTAGAAATCTGCGCAACTGTTTGACCGTAGTGGGTACAGGAAAATTTTCGATCGCGCTTACTTTCTCTGGATCGACTTTCAGCTCACCATCACCAATGACAAAGCCTAAATATCTGATTTGGGTCATGCAGAACTTTGACTTGGCTATGTTTATCGTTAGATTCGCGTCACGGAGATAACCTGCTATTTCCTCTAACAGTTTCATATGGGATTCGAAATCGTCAGAAAGCACCAAAAGATCGTCTAAGTAGACAAATACTCTCGTACGCAATTTCGCTGGGATAGCCAAATCCATCAATCTACACAAAGTTTGGGCCGCATTACAGAGACCAAAAGGCATAACCTTATATTGGTATAACGGCCGGTTCGGTATCGTAAATGCGGTATATTGTCTGGACTTCTCCTCGAGAGGTATTTGCCAAAACGCGTGTTTCATATCAAGGCCTGTGATGAAGCGTGCGGGAGGTAAACGACTAAGTATACCGTCTATGTGCGGTAGTGGATATGCATCCTTAACAGTCAGCTTATTCACTTCCCTAGAATCTAGACATAAGCGAACTTTAGGTCCTTTCCTCACGAGAACACAGTTGCTGCTCCATGGACTTTTGGATTCTTCTATTACGCCTAGCGCTAGCATGTTCTCTAATTCGGAAAACATGAGATTTTCTTTTGCTGGCGATATTGGCCAATGACGCTGCTTAACTGGTTTCGCCTCTGCTACATCAATACAATGTTCCATCAAATGTGTTCGACCAAGACCATTCTTTTCGTAAGAAGGCAATTTGTCGATAACTGAGTCTAGTCTTACTTTTTGTTGTGCTGACAGCACGTGAATATCCGGATTCTCCGTAGCTTCGTCTTCTCGACCTATGTCTAACTCTGCTATAGAGATTTTATCATCCATAATCTTACTGAGCAATCCAAAATCGCGCCAGAAGTCTATGCCAAGATAAACATCTTGATCAAGCTCCGGAATTACAAAAAACTGTATCGGCTTCTTAACTCCCCGATAGACAATTTCTAACTCGAGTCTTCCAACTACTGTACTTTTCGAGTTGTTTGCTGTTCGAATTCTGCCTGAGCATTTACGCATTCTAGGATGGTGTTCTAGCTCCTTGGCTGCTGTTCCACCGATGCAACTTATGGATGCACCTGAATCCAACAAAGCTAGGTATTTATGCTCGTCAATGTTGATATCTGTATAAACACGATTATCAGACTTCATAAAGATTGCGGAAATTAGTTTCTGGCGACTGCCTCGAACTGCTTTCCAAAAACTTCGCAGACGCTTGGTTGAACGTCTTGTTTTGCAAACGCAGGAGCAAGAACTGACTTCTCCGAAGATTCGCTGTCTTGCGGCTGCGTAATTCGCTACTCTGACATGAAATGGCTGGTAATGATTGACATTAATCGGTTTAGGTTCGTCCGGTTTGTTATTTGACTCGTCTGGGTTTATTATTACTAATGGTTCTGTCTGTGTACCACTATCAGAATTTACTGTCTCGGATGCGACGTGTGGCAAGATTTGACCGGCGCATCCATCGGATAGTTTTCCGAAGGGTTGCATTTTTGACACCTGGGCTTGAACGTATTCTTTGCTCCGCACCCGTAGCAAAAGATGGTGCGAACTTCAAGACAATCATCAAAACGATGTCCAAGTTTGTCGCAATTCCAACACTTAAGTTGCTTTCGCTGTATAGCCGCAACTTCAGCTGTTTCACTATCATCAAACTCTTGTTCTATTTGAGACACAAAAGATCGTTGCTGAAAACCACCTCTGACTGATTGAGCTTTCATTTGCCTACAAAATTGTTCGTGCGTACGGACTTCCTCCCTGAGATGAGCTAACGTGTCTATACGCAAATGCATAAGTTCATATCGTAGTGAAGGTTTCGCTTGTCGAATAAGAAGCCTCACTAACGATTCTTCTGAGATCGGCGTGCTCAAGCGAGACACAAGTTTCTCTACTTGGAATTGGTAGTCTTCAAAAGGTTCTTTTTCAGCTTGACGCCTACTGTTTATGAACTCCCAAATGTCCATGTCCGAGTCACTCTCCTTGAACTTATTCCGAAATTCTCTGCAAAATAGAATCCAGTTAAACTGAGGAAACGAACGGTGGAATTTCCAGTACCATTCGCTCGCTTTGCCAGCGAAAAATAAATGGAGATGGTCACATAGAAGCTGACGATTCCCATTTAAATTTTGCTGTGCTAATGCCTGTATGCGATAAAGGAACTCTTCTGTCTGTAACCCGTCCTTTAATCCATCAAACTTGATGTGCCAACTCTGAATGATGCTCGGCACCTTTTCTGGCTGAACTGTAGAACCCGATCTATCGACGCGCTGAGTGTTTAGATGAATATCATGGTAAACCGTTTCTGCTGAATGAGCTTCCCTTGGTTGATCTCGTCTATCGTTCATTCTCCTATTCGGAGTTTGAGCAGAACCACCAAGCTGTAGGTTCGCTACTTGCGCTCGTATAAACTCTGAAAGTTCTTGCCTAATGACTTGTTGCTGTGCCTGCATGGCTGTCTGTACTACTCTCTCTATGTCCTCTAAATTTTCTGCCCTAGAAATATCTCTTACAGAATCTGTGTCAAGACTTTGCTCGAGGTGATTCGCTGGATTATTGCGACCTGACCTCAGCGTCATTCCTGTTCGTTGTCCGCCGCCTCGGCGTTGACCTGTATTCCTGCCTCTTCTTCCGCCTGCTCTACCTCTGTTCGTATGCTCAATCGACACGCTGCAAGCCGGTAAATCGTTGTTGACAGTATTAGTACCTCCTAATCTTCGATCAGCAGCTGACAATTCCGCTAAGAGATTGTTGTTCGACAAGGACAATTGTTGTGCTGTGCATTCTCGATTGCACATTGGACATCCATTGGAATCAATCATATGATCCCTGATACACTGATGGTGGAATGTATGACCGCAAGGAGTAGTTGCTGTTAAATCGCTTGCGCTCAATGGTTGCGTACAAATTGTACAAGATGTAATTTCGCCGCCTGCTGCGGCAGATAAATCGACGTTGCTGTGACGTACTGACATATCGCAAAAATACTTTGGTTATATACAAATAAATTCAATAGTTTCGTGATTGATCTTATAATGACTGCATGCTCGCTATGTGAATTAAACTCCTTATGTTTCTTGATAGCTTACAAAAAGTTAAATTTCAAAGCAAAATTAATAAAAAAAAATATAGTTTGAGTGCTTGCTTCTCGAGTTACTTTATCTGAACCGGTCAAAGATCGAAGTACCTCCAATACTTTGCAATTCCATTGAACAGACTCCCGTAGTCTAAAAGCAAGTTTAAAGAACATTCATGGAAATGAGATATCAAGTGAACTGTTGGTTCTGGTCGACTATTCCGTAGATTACTCGAAATACAATCGCAATTCCTAGAGACCTAATTCAAATTCATCCAAATCCGCAAATAAGTTCTACTTATTGTTACTTTCAATCCTTCCAAGATTACATGAATACTTCAAACTGAGTGGTCGACCTAATCCGTAGATTACTCGAATCAAGATCGCGATTCCGGCCTCGAATTCTTAGAGATCATTACATAAACTGAAAAGACCTGAAACTAAACTTCAGCAGACACTAATACAATTATTGGTAACTACTAGAGCAAAATCGTGGAGCTGAGTTTCATTCTAGTTTCCTGCACTTAGAAATCTGGCAATCTCTAGTCGGTTTCGGTGTCTAGAAGTATCACTGTTGCTTGCCCCAAATTGGTTGTGGCATTTTCTTCTTATGTAGTCAACATACAGCGATAGGTATACGGCTATCCGCCCCACGTTTGGGCGCCATTTTCTTTCTATGTAGTAGCCAGCCAGCTAGTCGGTTCCCCCTGGTCTTTCTATGTCAGCCAGACTAGGTTCGTCGGTTGCCCGTCAGGGCTCCCTGGCCTGTGTTCACCGGGTTAAGGGTAACCTAGTGTATAAGGAGATTCGGTTTCGTGCACTTCTAGCATTGCTCTTTGCTAAGCTCGTCGGATTGTCGTGGGTTTTCCTCATCTTCCCTATATACACACTGCACTACGCAAAAGAAAAGTTTTAAGTGCACTAACTGTAATCTACAGTTCAAAACAACAAAGGATATATTCGGATTCTGGAATGCGCGGACGGACCAGTAAGCTAATCAAGAGAACACCAGGAGTAGGGGTGGCTAGCTGTTATTCGCCATCCCTTTCTGTACCCTCCCTGCCATGATAACTCGAGAGATTATGTTTGCGGTTATCCCTTAATCAAAGTTTATTATTATATTATAATTCTAATTCACATTGCGGCAGCATCTAGATCGATCCACGAAAACTAATTCAAATTACTCCAACATATTGGAAAAAGAATCAATCAATCAAAACAAAGTATCGCATAAATTCAATCATATTGGCCTAATGCCCAAAACAATAACAAAGCGTTATCCAATCGCACCTTCTTATCATCTACAAAATCTTATTCGCTCCAAAAATTCTTATCGCTGCTTACGGTGTATTTACTCCTAATCATAATGCTACGAAAATTTACTTTAATTGAATTGTAAAAAAAAATATGTAAATATCAATCGACTAATTATATAGCGTTTCGTTATTTAAATGCACACACAAAAATGTAATATATTTTTAAAGTCAGAAATCAATATGTTTTGTTTTTTTTTTTTTTTTTTTTTTATAAGGAGAGATCTCACTTACTCACAAATCCGGTTGAAGCAGGTTCGGTGGGCCCATCGAAGACGCTGTGCTAGATTTAATCAAGAAATGTTGTTAACTTCTGACAAATATTATTTTTGTGTTGCTCAAACGGCCCTAAATTTACATTACTTGAATACAAACAGTATTATTATCAAAAAATTAGATCTACAATTTCAGCACATTGGCTCTGAATCCCTAAACAAAGAAAATTATCTGCAGCACACGTCAACGTTGATTGGCTGCAGCTCTGCACATGGCGATGCCTCCTTGCGGCATGCTCCTCCAGATCTCCTGTTCGATTCACCGCATACGAAGGGTTTGGCATCTTCGCATGCCAGACGAGAGGTCTGTTCTCCTTATTTCATCCCGCTCTGGGATATGGTGCCGCACGTGGCACGTGCGCGTAAAGTGCAGGCTAGCGTCGCCTCACATTCGTCTCCTCCTAGTTACGGCAGCAAAACCAACGGTCAACCGATCGTCGTTGCTTCTGCAGGAGCTCGTAGCTCCTTCTCCTCCTCCTCGCGTTCCTTAGGGTAGCCTAACCCGCATGGGTACTCCGACAACACGCCTGGGATGGATTGGCTGATTGGGAACGGCAGGTCGGATTAAGGTTAAATCCGAACCTTCATATGGCACACGGTGTCGCGGCCGAAGTGTCGCTCAAAATTTGAGGTTAAGGCCGATGGGGGTTGGGCGTGCTCGCTCGCAGGTCGATTCCAACCTCAAACGTGGCAGTCAGCGCGTGGCACGTCCAAAAGAGTACGGCGGTTGTCGCACTGATCTCGGCCAGCGGCCTCCAAAACGGTCTACCAGCCGGTGACCAACACCCGAGAACTGGCGTAATGCTGCCGCTCTGGCGCTGAAGTTGCCGCCCGACGTATCTTCCGTCTCTTTCCTACACAAAAATATGCACTTAAACACTGCCTTTCATTTGCACTTTTCACGGAAATATTTACCCCTTGTGCTGGGTTCGTTTCTCCGAAACTCCTTCTGCACTGGTGAACTCCTTTTCCTTGGCCAGAAAACACTTTAAAATTTTCGGCCACGCGGTTGAAAATTTTCCACTATTATTACAACGATCAGCAGCGGTTTGCATGCGAACGTTATTAGTGCCAAAAATGAAATGAGCGAGAACTCTGACTCGAGAAGTTAGCTGTACGCAATTGCAGCGTTGCCTAACTTCACCTAACGGAGTGCTTCCAGTCGCTCTTCGCCTTTTCTGTCTTCACACGCATTCGGTGCACACGAGAAAGGGTTAGCGCTATGCCGGTAGGCTGTATGCGAGAGCAGGCCAGATAAACTTCTATCGACGCTCTCCGCTATACTCTACGTTTTGCTTGTGGGCATAGGCGAATTCAAATGTGATTTGCATTTTCGCAATGTTCACAAATTAATTTCCGTATTTCTCATATATTTTATTTTCGGTTTGCGACTGGCCACCACAAAGTTCACAACTCAGCTAATAATTCATGTATCCACTTCACAATTTGTAATTATATTAGTTTTTACAAGGTTAATACATTTGCATACTCAGGTATAAATTTGTAAACAAAAATTTCACAACTCAGCTAATAATGCCTGAATCCACTTCAGAATTAGTATTATATTAGTTTTTACATGGCTAATACATTTGCATGCTCAATTGTAAATTTGTAAACAAAAAGTTCACAACTCAGCTAATAATGCCTGTATCCACTTCAGAATTTAGTATTTATATTAGTTTTTACATGGCTAATACATTTGCATACTCAATTGTAAATTTGTAAACAAAAAGTTCACAACTCCGCTAATAATGAATGTATCCACGGCAGAATTTGTATTTATATTAGTTTTTACAAGGCTAATACATTTGCATACTCAATTGTAAATTTGTAAACAAAAAGTTCACAGCGCAGCTAATAATGCCTGTATCCACTTCAGAATTTGTATTTATATTAGTTTTTTCAAGGCTAATACATTTGCATACTCAATTGTAAATTTGTAAACAAAAAGTTCAAAACTCACCTAATAATGCCTGTATCCACTTCAGAGTTTGTATTTATATTAGTTTTTACAAGGCTAATACATTTGCATACTCAATTGTAAATTTGTAAACAAAAAGTTCACAACTCAGCTAATAATGCCTGTATCCACTTCAGAATTTAGTATTTATATTAGTTTTTACATGGCTAATACATTTGCATACTCAATTGTAAATTTGTAAACAAAAAGTTCACAACTCCGCTAATAATGAATGTATCCACGGCAGAATTTGTATTTATATTAGTTTTTACAAGGCTAATACATTTGCATACTCAATTGTAAATTTGTAAACAAAAAGTTCACAGCGCAGCTAATAATGCCTGTATCCACTTCAGAATTTGTATTTATATTAGTTTTTTCAAGGCTAATACATTTGCATACTCAATTGTAAATTTGTAAACAAAAAGTTCACAACTCAGCTAATAATGCCTGTATCCACTTCAGAATTTAGTATTTATATTAGTTTTTACATGGCTAATACATTTGCATACTCAATTGTAAATTTGTAAACAAAAAGTTCACAACTCCGCTAATAATGAATGTATCCACGGCAGAATTTGTATTTATATTAGTTTTTACAAGGCTAATACATTTGCATACTCAATTGTAAATTTGTAAACAAAAAGTTCACAGCGCAGCTAATAATGCCTGTATCCACTTCAGAATTTGTATTTATATTAGTTTTTTCAAGGCTAATACATTTGCATACTCAATTGTAAATTTGTAAACAAAAAGTTCAAAACTCACCTAATAATGCCTGTATCCACTTCAGAGTTTGTATTTATATTAGTTTTTACAAGGCTAATACATTTGCATACTCAATTGTAAATTTGTAAACAAAAAGTTCAAAACTCACCTAATAATGCCTGTATCCACTTCAGAGTTTGTATTTATATTAGTTTTTACAAGGCTAATACATTTGCATACTCAATTGTAAATTTGTTCATTTCGCATTCGACCTTCATCGAGTGCAGACGTGCTTACGGACGACCGCTACGCGGGGTTTATTCTCGAAGTGTTTTTTCATGGTGAAAAAGTAAATTCGGAACTCTAAACTACGTACTGTCAGCTAGGCCAAGCCCTACAGTGCGTATGACATACGGACACTAGTGCGTGAGACGTGTTTTTGAGCTGCAAAGTTCATTTATATTGTGCCACGCGTAACAAGCTCAAAATAATGAGCGGCGATCAAAAGAATGAGCGTAGAACCTCTGTAAACCAAAGAAACGGTGTTTTCTCTTATTTCTCAACTCGCGATATCGAAGCAGAAAAACGTCTACCAAGCCCAACCCGGCTCTACTGACCGCCGACGGCACGAGAGCGCGCTCTTGCTCTCCCGCCCTACTTATTCCAGCTCCTACATCTTGGAGCTCCCAATGCCAAACCCCACCACCAGCGGCTTCGATGGAAGACGCACCAACAACAAGCAGAGCTGCAATTTCTGCAAACGCATCAAAAGCAACAGCAACAACTAAACCAACGACCAATATTGCGAAATCGGTGCCAACGGCCGCAGCGCAAAATACAATGGTAACAAAAACCGTGAGCTCCGATAAGCAACAAGCGGTTCCGGCCATACAGACTGGCATGGATCGCTACATCCAAATTAAGCGTAAGCTTAGCCCCCATAACACGGTTGGTAACAAGCGTAAGATCAACCGTGTCACCAAAAGATTCGACCCAAACAACACCAACAAATTTTCTCCGCTAGCAGCTGGTGAGAATAATGAAGCAGAGCTGGAGCAGGAGACTCAAAAACAGCCAAAGCCCCCACCTATATATATAAGGGAGAAAAGTTCAAACGCCCTGGTCAACAAAATTGTTGCGGTGGTCGGGGACGGAAACTTTCATGTTGTTCCGATTATTAAAGGGAACATCTGCGAAACCAAAGTTCAAACCAAAACAGAAGAACACTTTCGAGCTGTGTCTAATTACCTGCAGGAAGCAAAAAAGAGCTTTTACACCTACCAACTAAAAAGCAGCAAGGGGCTGCAAGTAGTGCTGAAAGGAATTGAACCCCCTCCGAGATACTAGAAGCCCTGAAAGGCAAGGGTTTCTTTGCCAAGAATGTTAGCAACATTATCAACAAAAACAAAAAGCCGCAACCTCTTTTCAAAGTCGAACTTGAGCCAGACAGTAAAGCCCTAAAGAAGAATGAAGTTCACCCGATCTACAAGTTGCAGTTCCTACTGCAGCGAAGAATCACCGTGGAAGAACCTCACAAACGCAACGGTCCTGTGCAATGCACGAATTGCCAGGAGTATGGTCATACAAGGACATACTGCACCCTTCGGTCAGTCTGCGTAGTCTGTGGAGACTTCCACAACTCTGCGAACAAAGAAGACCCCAACACGAAAAAATGTGGAAACTGCGGAGGAAACCATACAGCTAACTACAGAGGCTGTGAGGTCTACAAGGAGCTGAAGAGTCGCATGCGAAGAGCGACAGCTACACGCCAAAAAAATACACAAAATGTGTATTTTAATTCAAAAACTACTCCAGATGTATTTTTTGCCAAAGCAGCCAGATCTTCTTTTGGTCCGCTAAATGCCCCAACGGGCATCTCCTACGCCGAAGCTCTACGGACAGGTATGCAAAATCCACTCCCCACAAACTCAGTAAATGCTCAGCAGGCCCCAGAGCAGCCACAAAACAACATGGAATCCATGATGGTGACCATGCAACAAAGCATGATGGAACTCATGTCATTTATGAAAACGACCATGCAAACTCTCGTCCAGAATCAGAATATGGTGATACAGCTGCTCGTAGCACAACAGTCAAAATAATCAATGTCCAATCTACGTATATCCACGTGGAATGCCACGTGGCGTCTCACGGCATAAACTTGAACTAACACAATTTCTAAACGAAAACCACATCGACGCCATGCTACTGGTTGAAACGCACCTCACAAGCAGATACAACTTTCATATAAGAGGTTATACCTTCTACCGCACAGATCATCCAGATGGTAAAGCCCACGGCGGGACCGGCATCCTTATCAGAGAACGCATCAAACACCACTTCCACCAAAGGTTTGCAACAAATTACCTGCAAGCTACGTCCATTAAAGTGCAGTCAGGTAACGGCAACCTTTGCATTGCTGCTGTCTACTGCCCACCTCGCTTTACAATCTCTGAAGGTCAATTCATGGATTTTTACAACTCACTTGGAGATCGATTTATAGCTGCAGGAGATTACAACGCCAAGCATACGCATTGGGGATCCCGCCTCGTGACCCCCAAGGGAAGACAACTGTACAACGCTCTCATCAATGTGAGAAATAAGCTGGACTACGTTTCCCCTGGTAGCCCCACATATTGGCCAGCAGACCCCAGAAAGATACCCGATCTAATTGACTTCGCGGTGACAAAAAACATCCCACGAAATTTAATAAACGCCAAGGCCCTTCCAGACCTTTCTTCAGATCACTCGCCGCTGTTGATAACCCTCCTTCAAAGCCCAGAAACTACGGATCGCCCCTATAGGCTGACGTCGCACAGAACCAATTGGATGAAATACAAAAAGTATGTGAGTTCCCACATTGAGCTAGCCCCCCAGCTCAATACTGAAACCGACATCGACTCCACCTCCGCACTGGAAGAGGTACTTGTGACTGCAGCCAGAATCTCAACACCACAACAGACGGATGTGCAAAAAATCAAATTCAAAACGAACCACCAAATTGAACAGCTTATCCAAGAAAAGAGGCGTCTGCGACGGGCGTGGCAAACCAATAGATCGCCATGCACAAAGCAACGTCTAAATGAAGCCACACGCAAACTAAGCCGGGCCCTGAAGCAAGATGCCGAAAAAGCACAATTAAGATATATTGAAAAACTCTCGCCAACCAGCACAAAGCATCCCTTATGGAGAGCTCACCCAAATTTAAGCTCACCGGCTGAAACCATCACCCCGATAAGAAAGTCATCTGGTTGCTGGGCCCGCAGCGACAAAGACAGAGCCGAAACTTTTGCCTCACTCTCCAGGGCGTTTTCCAGCCGAACCCTGCTGCAAATCCATTTGATCTACCGCAAATCCACACTGAAACGGAATCTACTCCAGCATCATTTCGTCCGAACGAGATAACGAAGGTCATCAGGGAACTGAAGCCGAAAAAGGCTCCCGGCGTTGACCTAATAACTCAAAAAATGATAATTGAACTTCCGAATTGTGCTATTGAGGTCATCTGTAAAATCTTCAATGGGATCATAAGTCTCGGCCATTACCCAACAAAATGGAAAAAATCTATAATTATAATGATACCGAAGACCGGAAAAGACCACACGATTCCGTCATATTACCGACCAATAAGTCTACTATCATGCTTGTCCAAGTTATTTGAAAAATGCCTACTAAAGCGCATAATCCCTTATCTGGGAGCTCACAACATTATCCCAGCTCATCAATTTGGCTTCAGAGAAAAACATGGAACTATCGAGCAAGTTAACAGAATAACATCAGAAATTCGCACAGCCTTCGAGCATCGAGAATATTGCAGCGCGATATTTCTCGACGTTTCTCAAGCATTCGACCGAGTCTGGCTCAACGGCCTCATGCACAAAATAAAAACACTCTTGCCGGTATACACACACAAATTACTTGAGTCGTATCTCTACAACAGAGTCTTCGCAGTGAGGTGCAACGCAACAACATCCGGCACCTATTCAATCGAAGCTGGAGTCCCACAAGAAAGTGCACTTGGGCCTACCCTATTTGTTCTATACACAGCGGATATCCCCACAAGCGACCAGCTAACATTATCCACTTTCGCTGATGACACTGCGATCCTCAGCCGTTCCAGATGCCCAGTCCGTGCAACAGCGCAGCTCGCCAACCACCTCAAGGTAGTCGAGAAGTGGCTATCTGATTGGCGTATTAAAATAAATGAACAAAAGTGTAAGCACATAACGTTCACCCTCAACAGACAAACATGCCCCCCGCTCTACCTGAACAGCACACTGATCCCCGAAGTCAACGTGGTAACGTACCTGGGCGTCCACCTGGACAGACGCCTAAGATGGCGAAGACATATTGAATGCAAGAAACTTCATCTAAAACTAAAAGCCAGCAGCCTCCACTGGCTCATAAACTCCCGATCGCCCCTGTGTCTGGACTACAAGGTCCTGCTCTACAACTCCACACTAAAGCCATCCAATGGGATCTCGGCATTCCTGCAGTTAAGAACGAAATAGAAAAACAAAAAGCGTCCTACAAGGAAAAACTCTCCACCCATCCAAATCCTTTAGCAAGGGACTTGATACGAGTTTCCAGAAGAAGCCGCCTACTACGTAACGACCATCCAACCCAGCCATAATTATTCAGGGCCATTTACTCTGTACCAGTCTCATGACTGCTAGTTAGGTAGTATTGTAAGATTTGATACACTTATTGTTAGTCTCATAAATGAGAAGATTCAATAAATAAAAGCAAAGCCTAAAAAAAAAAAAAAAAAAATTGTAAATTTGTAAACAAAAAGTTCACAACTCAGATAATAATGCATATATCCACTTCAGAATTTGTATTTATATTAGTTTTTACACGGCTAATACATTTGCATACTCAATTGTAAATTTGAAAACAAAAAGTTCACATCTCAGCTAATAATGCATGTATCCACTTTAGAATTTGTATTTATAATAGTTTTACACGGCTAATACATTTGCAGACTAAATTGTAAATTTGTAAACAAAAAGTTCACATCTCAGCTAATAATGCATGTATCCACGGCAGAATTTATATTTAAATTAGTTCTTACAATGCTAATACATTTGCATACTCAATTGTAAATTTGTAAACAAAAAGTTCACAACTCCGAAAATAATGCATGTATCCACGGCAGAATTTGTACTTATATTAGTTTTTAGAAGGCTAATACATTTGCATACTCAATTGTACATTTGTAAACAAAAAGTTCACAACTCAGCTAATAATGCATGTATCCACGGCAGAATTTATATTTATATTAGTTTTTACACGTCTAATACATTTGCATACTCAATTGTAAATTTTTAAACAAAAAGTTCACAACTCCACTAATAATGCATGTATCCAACCAGAATTTGTACTTATATTAGTTTTTAGAAGGCTAATACATTTGCATACTCAATTGTAAATTTGTAAACAAAAAGTTCACAACTCCGCTAATAATGCATGTATCCACGGCAGAATTTGTACTTATATTAGTTTTTAGAAGGCTAATTTATTTGCATACTCAATTGTAAATTTGTAAACAAAAAGTTCACAACTCCACTAATAATGCATGTATCCAACCAGAATATGTACTTATTTTAGTTTTTACACGTCTAATACATTGGCATACTCAATTGTAAATTTGTAAACAAAAAGTTCACAACTCAGCTAATAATGCCTGTATCCACTTCAGAATTTGTATTTATATTAGTTTTTAGAAGGCTAATTCATTTGCATACTCAATTGTAAATTTGTAAACAAAAAGTTCACAACTCAGATAATAATGCATATATCCACTTCAGAATTTGTATTTATAATAGTTTTTACACGGCTAATACATTTGCATACTCAATTGTAAATTTGAAAACAAAAAGTTCACAGCTCAGCTAATAATGCCTGTATCCACTTCAGAATTTGTATTTATAATAGTTTTTACACGGCTAATACATTTGCACACTCAATTGTAAATTTGTAAACAAAAAGTTCACATCTCAGCTAATAATGAAATTTGTAAACAAAAAGTTCACAACTCAGCTAATAATGCATGTATCCACGGCATAAATTGTACTTATATTATTTGTTACATGGCTAATACATTTGCATACTTAATTGTAAATCTGTAGACAAAAAGTTCACAGCTCAGCTAATAATACATGTATCCACTTCAGAATTTGTATTTATATTCGTTTTTACACGGCTAATACATTTGCATACTCAATTGTAAATTTGTAATCAAAAAGTTCACAACTCCGCTAATAATGCATGTATCCACGGCAGAATTTGTATTTATATTAGTTTTTACAAGGCTAATACATTTGCATACTCAATTATAAATTTGTAAACAAAAAGTTCACAACTCAGCTAATAATAAATAATAATAAATTTGTAAACAAAAAGTTCACAACTCAGCTAATAATGCCTGTATCCACGGCAGAATTTGTATTTATATTAGTTTTTACAAGGCTAATACATTTGCATACTTAATTGTAAATTTGTAAACAAAAAGTTCACAACTCAGCTAATAATGCCTGTATCCACTTCAGAATTTGTATTTATATTAGTTTTTACATGGCTAATACATTTGCATACTCAATTGTAAATTTGTATACAAAAAGTTCACAACTCAGCTAATAATGCCTGTATCCACTTCAGAATTTGTATTTATATTAGTTTTTACAAGGCTAATACATTTGCATACTCAATTGTAAATTTGTAAACAAAAAGTTCACAACTCAGCTAATAATGCCTGTATCCACGGCAGAATTTGTATTTATATTAGTTTTTACAAGGCTAATACATTTGCATACTTAATTGTAAATTTGTAAACAAAAAGTTCACAACTCAGCTAATAATGCCTGTATCCACTTCAGAATTTGTATTTATATTAGTTTTTACATGGCTAATACATTTGCATACTCAATTGTAAATTTGTAAACAAAAAGTTTACAACTCAGCTAATATTGCCTGTATCCACTTCAGAATTTGTATTTATATTAGTTTTTACATGGCTAATACATTTGCATACTCAATTGTAAATTTGTAAACAAAAAGTTCACATCTCAGCTAATAATGAAATTTGTAAACAAAAAGTTCACAACTCAGCTAATAATGCATGTATCCACGGCAGAATTTGTACTTATATTAGTTTTTACAAGGCTAATACATTTGCATGCTCAATTGTAAATTTGTATACAAAAAGTTCACAACTCAGCTAATAATGCCTGTATCCACTTCAGAATTTGTATTTATATTAGTTTTTACAAGGCTAATACATTTGCATACTCAATTGTAAATTTGTAAACAAAAAGTTCACAACTCAGCTAATAATGCCTGTATCCACGGCAGAATTTGTATTTATATTAGTTTTTACAAGGCTAATACATTTGCATACTTAATTGTAAATTTGTAAACAAAAAGTTCACAACTCAGCTAATAATGCCTGTATCCACTTCAGAATTTGTATTTATATTAGTTTTTACATGGCTAATACATTTGCATACTCAATTGTAAATTTGTAAACAAAAAGTTTACAACTCAGCTAATATTGCCTGTATCCACTTCAGAATTTGTATTTATATTAGTTTTCACATGGCTAATACATTTGCATACTCAATTGTAAATTTGTAATCAAAAAGTTCACAACTCCGCTAATAATGCATGTATCCACGGCAGAATTTGTATTTATATTAGTTTTTACAAGGCTAATACATTTGCATACTCAATTATAAATTTGTAAACAAAAAGTTCACAACTCAGCTAATAATGCCTGTATCCACTTCAGAAATTGTATTTATATTAGTTTTTACATGGCTAATACATTTGCATACTCAATTGTAAATTTGTAAACAAAAAGTTCACATCTCAGCTAATAATGAAATTTGTAAACAAAAAGTTCACAACTCAGCTAATAATGCATGTATCCACGGCAGAATTTGTACTTATATTAGTTTTTACAAGGCTAATACATTTGCATACTCAATTGTAAATTTGTAAACAAAAAGTTCACAACTCAGCTAATAATGCCTGTATCCACGGCAGAATTTTTATTTATATTAGTTTTTACAAGGCTAATACAAAAATAACAAAAAGTTTACAACTCAGCTAATATTGCCTGTATCCACTTCAGAATTTGTATTTATATTAGTTTTTACATGGCTAATACATTTGCATACTCAATTGTAAATTTGTAAACAAAAAGTTCACATCTCAGCTAATAATGAAATTTGTAAACAAAAAGTTCACAACTCAGCTAATAATGCATGTATCCACGGCAGAATTTGTACTTATATTAGTTTTTACAAGGCTAATACATTTGCATGCTCAATTGTAAATTTGTATACAAAAAGTTCACAACTCAGCTAATAATGCCTGTATCCACTTCAGAATTTGTATTTATATTAGTTTTTACAAGGCTAATACATTTGCATACTCAATTGTAAATTTGTAAACAAAAAGTTCACAACTCAGCTAATAATGCCTGTATCCACGGCAGAATTTGTATTTATATTAGTTTTTACAAGGCTAATACATTTGCATACTTAATTGTAAATTTGTAAACAAAAAGTTCACAACTCAGCTAATAATGCCTGTATCCACTTCAGAATTTGTATTTATATTAGTTTTTACATGGCTAATACATTTGCATACTCAATTGTAAATTTGTAAACAAAAAGTTTACAACTCAGCTAATATTGCCTGTATCCACTTCAGAATTTGTATTTATATTAGTTTTCACATGGCTAATACATTTGCATACTCAATTGTAAATTTGTAATCAAAAAGTTCACAACTCCGCTAATAATGCATGTATCCACGGCAGAATTTGTATTTATATTAGTTTTTACAAGGCTAATACATTTGCATACTCAATTATAAATTTGTAAACAAAAAGTTCACAACTCAGCTAATAATGCCTGTATCCACTTCAGAAATTGTATTTATATTAGTTTTTACATGGCTAATACATTTGCATACTCAATTGTAAATTTGTAAACAAAAAGTTCACATCTCAGCTAATAATGAAATTTGTAAACAAAAAGTTCACAACTCAGCTAATAATGCATGTATCCACGGCAGAATTTGTAATTTTATTAGTTTTTACATGGCTAATACATTTGCATACTCAAATGTAAATTTGTAAACAAAAAGTTCACATCTCAGCTAATAATTCATGTATCCACTTCAGAATTTGTATTTATATTAGTTTTTACACGGCTAATACGTTTGCATGCTCAATTGTAAATTTGTAAACAAAAAGTTCACAACTCAGATAATAGTGCATATATCCACTTCAGAATTTGTAATTTTATTAGTTTTTACATGGCTAATACATTTGCATACTCAATTGTAAAATTGTAAACAAAAAGTTCACAACTCAGCTAATAATGCATGTATCCACGGCAGAATTTATATTTATATTAGTTTTTACACGTCTAATACATTTGCATACTCAATTGTAAATTTTTAAACAAAAAGTTCACAACTCCACTAATAATGCATGTATCCAACCAGAATTTGTACTTATATTAGTTTTTAGAAGGCTAATACATTTGCATACTCAATTGTAAATTTGTAAACAAAAAGTTCACAACTCCGCTAATAATGCATGTATCCACGGCAGAATTTGTACTTATATTAGTTTTTAGAAGGCTAATTTATTTGCATACTCAATTGTAAATTTGTAAACAAAAAGTTCACAACTCCACTAATAATGCATGTATCCAACCAGAATATGTACTTATTTTAGTTTTTACACGTCTAATACATTTGCATACTCAATTGTAAATTTGTAAACAAAAAGTTCACAACTCAGCTAATAATGCCTGTATCCACTTCAGAATTTGTATTTATATTAGTTTTTAGAAGGCTAATTCATTTGCATACTCAATTGTAAATTTGTAAACAAAAAGTTCACAACTCAGATAATAATGCATATATCCACTTCAGAATTTGTATTTATAATAGTTTTTACACGGCTAATACATTTGCATACTCAATTGTAAATTTGAAAACAAAAAGTTCACAGCTCAGCTAATAATGCCTGTATCCACTTCAGAATTTGTATTTATAATAGTTTTTACACGGCTAATACATTTGCATACTCAATTGTAAAATTGTAAACAAAAAGTTCACAACTCAGCTAATAATGCATGTATCCACGGCAGAATTTATATTTATATTAGTTTTTACACGTCTAATACATTTGCATACTCAATTGTAAATTTTTAAACAAAAAGTTCACAACTCCACTAATAATGCATGTATCCAACCAGAATTTGTACTTATATTAGTTTTTAGAAGGCTAATACATTTGCATACTCAATTGTAAATTTGTAAACAAAAAGTTCACAACTCCGCTAATAATGCATGTATCCACGGCAGAATTTGTACTTATATTAGTTTTTAGAAGGCTAATTTATTTGCATACTCAATTGTAAATTTGTAAACAAAAAGTTCACAACTCCGCTAATAATGCATGTATCCACGGCAGAATTTGTATTTATATTAGTTTTTACAAGGCTAATACATTTGCATACTCAATTATAAATTTGTAAACAAAAAGTTCACAACTCAGCTAATAATGCCTGTATCCACTTCAGAAATTGTATTTATATTAGTTTTTACATGGCTAATACATTTGCATACTCAATTGTAAATTTGTAAACAAAAAGTTCACATCTCAGCTAATAATGAAATTTGTAAACAAAAAGTTCACAACTCAGCTAATAATGCATGTATCCACGGCAGAATTTGTAATTTTATTAGTTTTTACATGGCTAATACATTTGCATACTCAAATGTAAATTTGTAAACAAAAAGTTCACATCTCAGCTAATAATTCATGTATCCACTTCAGAATTTGTATTTATATTAGTTTTTACACGGCTAATACGTTTGCATGCTCAATTGTAAATTTGTAAACAAAAAGTTCACAACTCAGATAATAGTGCATATATCCACTTCAGAATTTGTAATTTTATTAGTTTTTACATGGCTAATACATTTGCATACTCAATTGTAAAATTGTAAACAAAAAGTTCACAACTCAGCTAATAATGCATGTATCCACGGCAGAATTTATATTTATATTAGTTTTTACACGTCTAATACATTTGCATACTCAATTGTAAATTTTTAAACAAAAAGTTCACAACTCCACTAATAATGCATGTATCCAACCAGAATTTGTACTTATATTAGTTTTTAGAAGGCTAATACATTTGCATACTCAATTGTAAATTTGTAAACAAAAAGTTCACAACTCCGCTAATAATGCATGTATCCACGGCAGAATTTGTACTTATATTAGTTTTTAGAAGGCTAATTTATTTGCATACTCAATTGTAAATTTGTAAACAAAAAGTTCACAACTCCACTAATAATGCATGTATCCAACCAGAATATGTACTTATTTTAGTTTTTACACGTCTAATACATTTGCATACTCAATTGTAAATTTGTAAACAAAAAGTTCACAACTCAGCTAATAATGCCTGTATCCACTTCAGAATTTGTATTTATATTAGTTTTTAGAAGGCTAATTCATTTGCATACTCAATTGTAAATTTGTAAACAAAAAGTTCACAACTCAGATAATAATGCATATATCCACTTCAGAATTTGTATTTATAATAGTTTTTACACGGCTAATACATTTGCATACTCAATTGTAAATTTGAAAACAAAAAGTTCACAGCTCAGCTAATAATGCCTGTATCCACTTCAGAATTTGTATTTATAATAGTTTTTACACGGCTAATACATTTGCATACTCAATTGTAAAATTGTAAACAAAAAGTTCACAACTCAGCTAATAATGCATGTATCCACGGCAGAATTTATATTTATATTAGTTTTTACACGTCTAATACATTTGCATACTCAATTGTAAATTTTTAAACAAAAAGTTCACAACTCCACTAATAATGCATGTATCCAACCAGAATTTGTACTTATATTAGTTTTTAGAAGGCTAATACATTTGCATACTCAATTGTAAATTTGTAAACAAAAAGTTCACAACTCCGCTAATAATGCATGTATCCACGGCAGAATTTGTACTTATATTAGTTTTTAGAAGGCTAATTTATTTGCATACTCAATTGTAAATTTGTAAACAAAAAGTTCACAACTCCACTAATAATGCATGTATCCAACCAGAATATGTACTTATTTTAGTTTTTACACGTCTAATACATTTGCATACTCAATTGTAAATTTGTAAACAAAAAGTTCACAACTCAGCTAATAATGCCTGTATCCACTTCAGAATTTGTATTTATATTAGTTTTTAGAAGGCTAATTCATTTGCATACTCAATTGTAAATTTGTAAACAAAAAGTTCACAACTCAGATAATAATGCATATATCCACTTCAGAATTTGTATTTATAATAGTTTTTACACGGCTAATACATTTGCATACTCAATTGTAAACTTGAAAACAAAAAGTTCACAGCTCAGCTAATAATGCCTGTATCCACTTCAGAATTTGTATTTATAATAGTTTTTACACGGCTAATACATTTGCACACTCAATTGTAAATTTGTAAACAAAAAGTTCACATCTCAGCTAATAATGAAATTTGTAAACAAAAAGTTCACAACTCAGCTAATAATGCATGTATCCACGGCATAAATTGTACTTATATTATTTGTTACATGGCTAATATATTTGCATACTTAATTGTAAATCTGTAGACAAAAAGTTCACAGCTCAGCTAATAATACATGTATCCACTTCAGAATTTGTATTTATATTCGTTTTTACACGGCTAATACATTTGCATACTCAATTGTAAATTTGTAATCAAAAAGTTCACAACTCCGCTAATAATGCATGTATCCACGGCAGAATTTGTATTTATATTAGTTTTTACAAGGCTAATACATTTGCATACTCAATTATAAATTTGTAAACAAAAAGTTCACAACTCAGCTAATAATGCCTGTATCCACTTCAGAAATTGTATTTATATTAGTTTTTACATGGCTAATACATTTGCATACTCAATTGTAAATTTGTAAACAAAAAGTTCACATCTCAGCTAATAATGAAATTTGTAAACAAAAAGTTCACAACTCAGCTAATAATGCATGTATCCACGGCAGAATTTGTACTTATATTAGTTTTTACAAGGCTAATACATTTGCATACTCAATTGTAAATTTGTATACAAAAAGTTCACAACTCAGCTAAAAATGCCTGTATCCACTTCAGAATTTGTATTTATATTAGTTTTTACAAGGCTAATACATTTGCATACTCAATTGTAAATTTGTAAACAAAAAGTTCACATCTCAGCTAATAATGAAATTTGTAAACAAAAAGTTCACAACTCAGCTAATAATGCATGTATCCACGGCATAAATTGTACTTATATTATTTGTTACATGGCTAATATATTTGCATACTTAATAATAATACATGTATCCACTTCAGAATTTGTATTTATATTCGTTTTTACACGGCTAATACATTTGCATACTCAATTGTAAATTTGTAATCAAAAAGTTCACAACTCCGCTAATAATGCATGTATCCACGGCAGAATTTGTATTTATATTAGTTTTTACAAGGCTAATACATTTGCATACTCAATTATAAATTTGTAAACAAAAAGTTCACAACTCAGCTAATAATGCCTGTATCCACTTCAGAAATTGTATTTATATTAGTTTTTACATGGCTAATACATTTGCATACTCAATTGTAAATTTGTAAACAAAAAGTTCACATCTCAGCTAATAATGAAATTTGTAAACAAAAAGTTCACAACTCAGCTAATAATGCATGTATCCACGGCAGAATTTGTACTTATATTAGTTTTTACAAGGCTAATACATTTGCATACTCAATTGTAAATTTGTATACAAAAAGTTCACAACTCAGCTAAAAATGCCTGTATCCACTTCAGAATTTGTATTTATATTAGTTTTTACAAGGCTAATACATTTGCATACTCAATTGTAAATTTGTAAACAAAAAGTTCACAACTCAGCTAATAATGCCTGTATCCACGGCAGAATTTGTATTTATATTAGTTTTTACAAGGCTAATACATTTGCATACTTAATTGTAAATTTGTAAACAAAAAGTTCACAACTCAGCTAATAATGCCTGTATCCACTTCAGAATTTGTATTTATATTAGTTTTTACATGGCTAATACATTTGCATACTCAATTGTAAATTTGTAAACAAAAAGTTTACAACTCAGCTAATATTGCCTGTATCCACTTCAGAATTTGTATTTATATTAGTTTTTACATGGCTAATACATTTGC